>NC_136266.1:2683200-2685700 GCF_964187855.1 Myxine glutinosa
CGCATTCGCGCTGATCCACAACACTCACTACTCATACACTGCTCCACACACCTGTCCAGTTGCACACCTGTGCAATCACACCTGTTCAATCCTCACACACACAGCATCATCTCAGCTAACTACTCCCTTCTGAAACTTGCGCTTCCCAGTCGTCCCTTTAAACTATTGCGCTCCCACGTCATTATCATCCATTCTAATCTACCTGCGTCCCCACTACAAGTATCAGTCACTAACTAAACTTAACGTTACCTAATGTCATCTTCTAGATCCCTACACACAATATAACCTAACCCACCCGGGCTAGTTTTCACTGCCATACACCCCATAAACTATTGCTCCTTTGCCCCCACCTGTGAGGGATGGTGGATTTGCCATCCCACCACATCGGGGGTCTCTCACTATAAATTTTGCACATCAAATTTCCACAAATTAAAAATTTGCCAATCACTGCCCATCATCTGCCAAGCACTACTGCCAATCCCTTGCCAATCATCAAATTTTGTTTTTCTCTAATTTTGGGTCCAAAACACTAACCTCATCACCCAGTCGACTCACTAATACCTCTCGGTGCGCCAATCCCTGTCCAAAGCCCGGCTTCGTAAAGCCAAGCAATGGATGCTGGTTGTTTTGTGCCAGCGGCTGGATGCGTCCGGCACTCGGTGCAGGGACGGGGGCTTACCCGGGCCGAGATCCCACGCATCACCTCGGCGTGGAGCCATCCAATGTCCCGATCTCGACCTGCCGGCACGTCTCAACAAAACGTGGTCGCCATAACGACCCTTCCTATCGGGCTGCCAGCTCCGCCTAGTGGAGCCTGGACGCGGCCGTTCAAAGCGAGGCCCGGCACGCACCGAGGGCCTGCTTCGGCTAAAAGTCGCTCTAACCTCTAACCCGTGTAACGTCGATGCTTCACCTGGACGCTTACACCCCGCAGCCCGTTCCTTGCTCACACATCCAGCTGTGCCCATGCTCCTCGTACCTTTCCTTACACACCCAGGTACTCTCATTCCACTCACAGACTTGGTCACACACCTGACCACCGAACACTTTGGCACACATTCGTTGCTCGCACACCTCACCAATACACCTCTTCGCACCCCCTCCTCGGTCACCTCCTCTGTGACAATCACAGGTGTGCCCTCATTCGCACACCCAACCACGTGCCTCACCACCAACTCCAGCGTGCATTCCCACTCACGCTCCACCATTCCAGGTGTGCATCCTTCCATCCCAGGTGTACATCCTCGCTCACCTGTCACAACTAACTCACGCTCCATGTCACTCTCACTACTCTCACCTCCATTCTTGGCAGCGCACTCACCCTTACTCTTGACAGCGCACTCTTTCCTCGTGCACCTGTCCGTCACACACCTTTCTCGCGCACACTCTCCCGTTACACCCTCTGTAACACTCACCACAGGTGGACACTCTTCCTTACTTCTGACAGCGCACTCTTTCCTCATGCACCTGTCCGTCACACACCTTTCTCGCGCACACTCTCCCATTACACCCTCTGTAACACTCACCACAGGTGGACACTCTTCCTTACTTCTGACAGCGCACTCTTTCCTCATGCACCTGTCCGTTACACACCTCTCTCGCGCACACCCTTGCGCACACTCTCCCGTCACACCCTCTGTAACACTTACCACACCGCGCTTCCATGTGCTCCCTCGCACACTCGCTACGACCGACTCACTCTCGCCAGCACCCTCACTCCTTGGCGTGCACTTTTTCCTCACACACCCCAGAGTCGGACTTTCTCGCACACCTCCTTTTTCGCACACCAGACCTGTCGCACACTTCACCAGTGGCCTCTCACGAACACCCGGGTCTATCTCGACCCCCAAGCTTCTTAAATCCCCTGGCGCATCATACGCACGACCATATTGGTCACCACTTACACCGGGTCCTCTTCCTCTTCGCTTCTCCTCCATCACCTGCGAATCCCTCATCCGGTTAATGAGCACATCATCACGATCCAAACACAGACTTTGGACCAATTCTTTTATCTCCTCTTTTATCTCTTTCTTATCCCCTCTCCGTCGCTTCTTAATTTCGCTCATCCCTTCTTCCACTTCTTCTAATTTCTGCTTCACCTCTTTTATGTCCCGGTACGTCTCCTCAAGCTCATCCTCTAAGGCTACCTTGACCGTTTCCAGGTGCGTCCTCACCTGCCGGTCCTTCGTCTCCATTACCTCTACCACCTCGTCCAACCTCGTTGTCAGTCCCTCACGTACCATCTGACATTCCCTCTTTGTCGCTATCAAGTCGTTTTTTATGTCGTTTTGTGTCGCTTTTAAACCTCCTAATACCGCAGTGTTCCTTTGAACCTGCTCCGTTAGTCCTTTTTGTCCCTCCGTCAGCTGTTCCACCTCCTGCGTCAGGACCTCTATGCCCCCTTGTAATTTTACAGTCCCCTTTCTCACCTCTTTCTCCATGCGCTCCTTACAGTGCCTCACCTCCTCGCGCACTCCTCCGACCTCCTCACTCACTCCTC
>NC_136266.1:2690700-2727153 GCF_964187855.1 Myxine glutinosa
TAAACTTCCCAACTGAGTTTCTCAACAGTCTTCAGCCTCAAGGACTCCCAACATACTGGTTGATTCTCAAGGTGGGAGCACCAATCATGCTTCTAAGGAATCTTGAGCCACCAAAGCTGTGTAATGGAACACGATTGACAATCCAGCAAATGATGCCGCATGTCCTAGAGGCAACCATCCTCTCAGGACAATACAGAGGAGAGAAAGTATTCATTCCAAGGATACCACTTATTCCACCTGACCTTCCATTCTCCTTCAAGAGGATTCAGTTCCCCATCAGGCTATGTTTTGCTATGTCCATCAACAGGGTGCAGGGGCAATCAATGAAGGTTGTAGGCCTGAACTTCACAGAACAAGTGTTTGTCCATGGCCAGCTGTACGTGGGCTGCTCGAGGGTTGGAAAACCAAGCAATCTTTATGTCTTGGCACCAAGTAAGAAAACCAGAAATGTTGTATACCCAGAGGTTTTGAGAAATTGAAAATTGAAAAAACGTCATGTAGGAAATGTACTGTGATATTGCTCTAAAATATACATGTTCTTTTCATCATATTTTTGTATTATTCTTATTCAACCCGGGCGAAGCCGGGTACCTCAGCTAGTATATATATATATATATATATATATATATATATATATATATATATATATATATATATATATTTTGAGAAAACAGGACCGAGGCTCGTGTAAGAGCTAAAATCAATCGCAAAAAAAAAAAAACCGACACACAAAACATACAAAAAGGGAGCGGGAGACAAGATGGGGAGAGAGAGGGAAGCACACAAGTACAACAGCAGAGAACAGGGACAACGGAAGATGTGTGGGAGGGAGAGGGCTTGGGGGGAGGAGGCATGGGAAGTTGGGAGTGGGAAAGTATAAAACACGTGGACTCTGCTGGAAGTTCCAGGAAAGAAAGAAGTCGGTATTTCAAATAAAATTAAAAAGTGGATTTGGGGTGAATTAACGGGGGTAGAAGAGACCAAGGTTTTGGATGGGGGAAGATAAGAGATGGTGGTGAACAGCTGTTTTAAAGACCTGGAGGGAGGAGTGGGATTGAAGAGAGTGAGGGAGTTTGTTCCAGAGGCGGGAGAAAAGAAGAATGAAAGAGTGAAGGTGAGCAGAGAGTCTTGATTTTGGCAATTTCATCAGAAGAGGGTTACTGGCAGATCTTGTGCGACCTGTAGGAATATTTGGGGGACAGAGCACAGAGAGAGCTGGGGGAGCAAGGCCGGATAGAAGTTGGTAGAAGACAGAAAGACCACTTACCTGCCTGCGGTGAGTGAGTGAAAGGCCCTCGGAGTTAGCTTCATCGCGGGAGATTCCAATGATTTTGAATGCTTTGGTTTCAACAGCGTGAAGACGACCTAGGTGTGAGGCATGAGCACCAGCCCAGAGGGGAAAACAGTATTCCATTGAGCTGCGGATGAAAGCCTTGTACGTTTTGAGGAGTTCAGGTGTGCAAAGGAAGGACTTTGCACGACGGAGGATGCCCAGTCGGCGACTGGCTTTGGAGGCCAGCTTGGAAATGTGGTTTTCCCAGGAAAGATCATGGCAGACAGTGAGACCCAAAAGCCTGAGTGACCGAACTTCTTCGAGAGGATTGTTGAGAAAGTAGATGGGAGGGTTTTCCAGACGGTCTTTTCGGAGAGACATCGTAAGAGTGTGAGATTTGTCAGATTGAAAGACATGTTCCACATGTTTGACCAGTTTGTGATTTTGTCCAAGTCTGCAGAGAGTGAGGAGGCTGCTGCTTGCCGATCTGAGGGATGAGATATGGAGCGGCAGAGAGTGCAGTCATCAGCTAAGAGATAGAGAGGATTTCCCAGAGAAGGGCCCAGAAGGGCCCATCATTAATGAAGACCAGAAAAAGCACAGGGCCCAGAACACTGCCTTGAGGAACTCCTGCCTGAACAGGAAGGGGAGATGAGAGAAACCCATTCAGGGCCACACGTTGACTACGACTAGAGAGGAAGACCACTAGCCATGCGTGGAGATTTCCATGGATACCTTACGAGGAGAGTTTGGTGAGCAGAGCAGGGTGCCAGACCGTATCGAAGGCATGTGATATGTCAAGGGAGACAGCTCTGATTTCGTGTTTGGCATTGAGGACCTCCATCCATTGTTGAGACAGAAGCAGCATGTCCAGAGTAGAATGACCTGGTCTGAAACCAAATTGATGATCAGAGATCAAGCCATTGGAGAAGAGGGAGGATTTAATATTAGAAGCGATGATGGATTCCATGACTTTGCTGATTATTGGGAGCAGGTTGATAGGTCTGTCGTTACAAGGATCTGTTTTTGTGTAAAGCGGTAATGTTGGTGATTTCCAAGCTGATGACAGATGAACTTGAGCAAAGAGAGGGTGAAGAGAACAGAGAGAGGGTGAGATAGAGTGGCAGAGCAGGATTTTAGGATCCGTTGGTTGATTCCGTCTGGTCCAGGTGCAGAATCAGAGTCGAGATTTGACAGAAACTTCTCCACTTTGTCAGGAGAGAAGGACACAGAATCCAGTAGCAGCTGCGTATGACTGGGTAAGGTGGGTACAGAGAGAGATGGGTTTGGGACTCAAGATTTTGAGGCAAACACAGAGTTTAGATATTCAGATTGTTGACATGCGGTGTCAGCTGTGTAGCTGCTTCAGATAAGGGAGGGGATGGAGAGGGAGGGGATGGAGAGGGAGGGGATGGAGAGGGAGGGGATGGAGGGGGAGCAAACACCAGAAACAGATTTGACCAGTCGCCACCGGGATTTGGAGGAGGGAGACAGGTTTGAGAGTTCAGTCTTGAGAGTAGAGAGATATTGTTTCCTGCCTCTCCTGAGGGTAGGGCTAAGATGAGGGAGGAGATTGGGAGGTAGGGAGAGTTGTTGACAATGTGTCAGAGATTGCAGAAGAGCTTGGAGATGGGGAATGATGAGGAGAACAAAAGGTTTGATGGTGATGGCATGAGGAACAGTGAGGAGTTGATTGAGGGGGGCAGAGGGAAGTAGAAGGTTGGAGGAGGTGGAAGAATGAGTTGGAATGGAGAGGAAGCGGGGAAGAGGCAGCTTTGTGGATGAATTAAGAAGCAACTTTGAGGAGGAGGGGTGAGAGGGAAGAATTAAAGAACAATGGTGAGAGGTGATTGGTGGAGATTTGAAACAGAGGGGTGATGGGGCAGATTTGAAAGGGAGGGGAGAGGGACGAGTTTAGCAGGGGAAGGGGTGAGTTGTGAGTTTAGAAAGTATTGGACGATGAATGAAAATCGAACATTTATTACAAACTGGGTTTCTTGAGATTTTAAAGTCATTGATCCGTCTGAAAACGTTAGAGGAGGGGTGGAATGAAGGTGAGTTTATCAAATGTAGGAGGGAAGAGCTGTATGAGATCGAATTTTTTTTTTTAACGGAATGATTTAATGAGCAATTTGAAGACAGCCTTTTGAAAAGAAAGAAGAGTGAGTTGTAATACACGAGTGAAAACAGCACGGCAGGGGGAAGTGTAAACATTTAAAAACAAAATCGTGAACACTGGCTGGGTATTCACTGAAATGAGGGCAGGGAGGCTAAGGGGGATGATGAAATGCAGAACAGGTTCAGGGAGGAAGAAAGAAGAATAGGAGATTAACAAGCCAGGTGGAGCAGAGAACAAAGGAACAGGGAAGTGTATAAGCACTTTGTTAGTACGGGAAGAGGGGCTTCCTTTATATTTTCTTCATAAATATATTTTTTTATTTTTAAGGTTAGGTGAAAACGGATCTGAGAAAGAAGAATACTTCACGAATAGAAGTGGAGTAGACAATGGGAGTATAGTTCTGATCTATCCTCTATTATACACTAGCAAGCTGCCCATGCTACGCAGGGTGGGAACCCAATTTCTCGGGGGGGGGGGGAAAAGTTTTGAGAAATTTTATGAAAAGCAGCGAATGTTTCCACCTTTGGTTCCTCATGCTGAACCTGTGAATGGGCTTACATGCGGAGAGAGAGAAGGAGCAGTTTCTTACGGGTGGAAACTCAAAATCATAATTGTATTGAGAAATTTATGAAACCTCCCACCTTAGGGCACCCGCTGGGACCGCAAAAGGTTCAAAACTGAGGGAGTAGTTGGGGACAGACAAGACGGTCCCTGCTTTATTGTCCCCCGTCGCACCGCGGAGCGAAAGGGGGACTATGGTTTTCCCCCCGTCCGTGTGTCCGTGCGTGCGGGTGTGCATGCGTAAGCGAAGGACCGAATTCTAATTTGGTGTGTGGGTGCAACCCACGTCAAAATCCAAGATGGCCGCCGCCATGTATGTCTGACGCCATGTATGTCTGAACCTTGAGTGGAATATCTTGAAAAATAAGCGAAGTACCAACTTCTAATCTGGTGTGTGGGTGTATCTAGGCATAGGGAAGAACGCTATTGAAAATTGGGTCGCCACGTCAAAATCCAAGATGGCCGCCGCCATGTATGTCTGAACCTTGAGCGGAATATCTTGGAAAAATAAGCGAAGTACCAACTTCTAATCTGGTGTGTGGGTGTATCTAGGCATAAGGATGAACGCTATTGAAAATAGGGTCGCCACGTCAAAATCCAAGATGGCCGCCACCATATATATGTCTGAACCTTGTGAGCAGAATATATTGAAAAATAAACGAACTACTAACTTCTAATCTGGTGTGTGGGTGTATCTACGCATAAGGGAGAACGCTATTGAAAATTGGGTCGCCACGTCAAAATCGAAGATGGCCGCCTTCCGTCTTCCACTTTGTCAACTCATCACTTCACCGACGGGGGACCGAGGCATAACGCTTGTTACATAGCTGTCTGCAATGCTGTATATGTATGTGCTGATGTATTGTGTATTTTCTACCACTTCTTGTCTGTGGTTTGCCAAGATATGCATGTGACCTCAGAGGTTGATTAGTATAATAAAACCTTTACCATTTTACTGAACCACAGCATAAACGGCCTTTGCCACAAGTAAATGACTTGGCCCAGGTGTTATGGATGAATGTCACACTCTTCATTCCCTTCCTCTGCCAGGGCGAAGACGGTGCACCTCCTCTAAAACGTGTACGTGTGGATCCACCACAAGCAGCCCTCGTGCTATCTTCCACATCTCCATCATCCGTGGGCCCTGAACTCGATTCGGAGAGCTAAACGGGAGCTTGGAGCACCTTGAGGTTGATGAATGATGAGTACATGTTGATGTGGCCTTGATGTTCATGTGAGGGATGAATGATGAGTGCATGTTGATGTGCCCCAGAGGTTCATGTGAGGGATGAATGATGAGTGCATGTTGATGTGGCCTTGATGTTCATGTGAGGGATGAATGATGAGTGCATGTTGATGTGCCCCAGAGGTTCATGTGAGGGATGAATGATGAGTGCATGTTGATGTGCCCCAGATGTTCATGTGAGGGATGAATGATGAGTACATGTTGATGTGCCCCAGATGTTCATGTGAGGGATGAAGATGAGTGCATGTTGATGTGCCCCAGAGGTTCATGTGAGGGATGAATGATGAGTCCATGTTGATGTGGCCTTGCTGTTCATGTGAGGGATGAATAATGAGTCCATGTTGATGTGGCCTTGATGTTCATGTGAGGGATGAATGATGAGTGCATGTTGATGTGCCCCAGATGTTCATGTGAGGGATGAATGATGAGTGCATGTTGATGTGCCCCAGAGGTTCATGTGAGGGATGAATGATGAGTACATGTTGATGTGGCCTTGCTGTTCATGTGAGGGATGAATAATGAGTACATGTTGATGTGGCCTTGATGTTCATGTGAGGGATGAATGATGAGTGCATGTTGATGTGCCCCAGAGGTTAATGTGAGGGATGAATGATGAGTGCATGTTGATGTGCCCCAGAGGTTCATGTGAGGGATGAATGATGAGTACATGTTGATGTGGCCTTGCTGTTCATGTGAGGGATGAATGATGAGTACATGTTGATGTGGCCTTGATGTTCATGTGAGGGATGAATGATGAGTGCATGTTGATGTGCCCCAGAGGTTCATGTGAGGGATGAATGATGAGTGCATGTTGATGTGGCCTTGATGTTCATGTGAGGGATGAATGATGAGTGCATGTTGATGTGCCCCAGAGGTTCATGTGAGGGATGAATGATGAGTGCATGTTGATGTGCCCCAGAGGTTCATGTGAGGGATGAATGATGAGTACATGTTGATGTGGCCTTGCTGTTCATGTGAGGGATGAATAATGAGTACATGTTGATGTGGCTTTGATGTTCATGTGAGGGATGAATGATGAGTGCATGTTGATGTGCCCCAGAGGTTCATGTGAGGGATGAATGATGAGTGCATGTTGATGTGGCCTTGATGTTCATGTGAGGGATGAATGATGAGTGCATGTTGATGTGCCCCAGAGGTTCATGTGAGGGATGAATGATGAGTACATGTTGATGTGGCCTTGCTGTTCATGTGAGGGATGAATAATGAGTACATGTTGATGTGGCTTTGATGTTCATGTGAGGGATGAATGATGAGTGCATGTTGATGTGCCCCAGAGGTTCATGTGAGGGATGAATGATGAGTGCATGTTGATGTGCCCCAGAGGTTCATGTGAGGGATGAATGATGAGTACATGTTGATGTGGCCTTGCTGTTCATGTGAGGGATGAATAATGAGTACATGTTGATGTGGCTTTGATGTTCATGTGAGGGATGAATGATGAGTGCATGTTGATGTGCCCCAGAGGTTCATGTGAGGGATGAATGATGAGTGCATGTTGATGTGGCCTTGATGTTCATGTGAGGGATGAATGATGAGTGCATGTTGATGTGCCCCAGAGGTTCATGTTGGGGATGATGAGTTAATGTGGAATGTGCACGAGTTTCCTCAAATGAATTGCCACAAAAGAAGAGTTTGGAAGAAGCTCAAATTCCCCCTTTGCCTTCTCTTCCTTGTTATTTTGAAAATCAATACCTGCTTGCCTTACCTTTTTATTTTTTGCAGCTTTTGTGCAAATCAGATCTGCTTTCTGAATCATTCCTGTGTGGAGGACGAGTTGGGTGTCTGGGTTGTTTTCCAAAAGGATGGAGATGGGAGAGCATTCCTTAAGTACCAAGGTGTGTTTGATCCTCCTCGGTTTTCGTTCTCTACCGCCAACTACCACATCTATCCATAGTCAACATGTGCTTCATCAATGGACTAAATGCCATCAGCCTTTTGCCAGATTGTCAGCAACGGTAGAATGCACGGTGGTGGTGGTGGTGGTGCGAAAGTGCATTTTAGGTGTTGCCCTGTGACCTGTGCAGCCTTCTACGAGACCACACAAATTAAGAATCCTAGTACCTACTGGCCGGGTACAAAAGCTAGTACTTTTTTTGGCTCTGAGACTGAGTACAGGAGCCAGGCCCAAGTCCACAGAGCGTTGAGACTCTTCACACCGGTTACCTCTCCAGACATCTGCATTTGTGATTCGTACATAGAAAGGAAGTAAAAACAACAATTACACTCAAGATCGTGGTTTATTGATGCCTGCCGGATCGGAGGACTACGTGAAACACGCATACCTCTGCTGTGGAGCCAATACCAGGGCTCGATCGATTTTTGTTTTGTGGATCTGTTCCCCACCAACATGTCTGCTACCCAAAGGTTCCAAATTGTAAACCGTTTTCCTTTCAGCCTGGTCTTTGTTGCAATGTCGATCATGTTATTGTAACAATAGTCCTCCGTCGGGAGTGCACCGGCCGGAGTGCGAGGCAGCACGCATGGGGGATTAGATATTAAAACCACGGTGTGAGGGATTTACATGTGATACATGAAATAGCACTTGTATGTAGGAATGTACTTAAATCAAACACGCAGGTAAATGGGTTATGTTTGAACAAAATAAATGGCAGATGTAAGTTAACTGGTATCCTTATAGGCATTTATATAAAGTTTGATAAATGGTTTTTGATAAACAATGTTGCACCCAGGGTTGCACTGTGGGACACACATGTGGAATTTTCACTTTGTTGTATTTAAACTTGTAATAGACATGAGAGTGCAAAGCCGCTAGCTATCCAGGTGGAGCATCACCGCTGATGAACCAACCGCTATCAAGGTGGAACATCACCGCTGATGAACCAACCGCTAGCTTTTAATTTTCTATTGTGCACAAGTGGAGATCCTGGTTTGTAGGAACCCTTTAATAAAACCACCGAGTTTTTGCTGCTGTTCCGTTCATTGATGCGATGATGACAAAGTTTGGTTTTGTTAATGTGTGTACGATTTGGGAAAACTTCAAAACCTCAATGGTGCTCGGACTCGAGGATGGCAGGAAAGCTCAGTATATCTTGTACAAAGTTGTTGGTGGTTATCTCAGCTGGCAGCAGTTGTGCAAGTTGTGGCAAGCCTAGAAAGAAGGAAGCATTGTGCATATTATTAAGCATATTATTTGATATCAAATATCCACGCCATTTAAATTCATCAAATATACATCGATAAGGTGAAATTTTAGGCCCATCAACTTTGAATCACAACAACAACAACATACTTGTTCTTATGTCTTTCAATCCTGATAAATCTCACACTCTTACGATGTCTCTCCGAAAAGACCGACTGGACAACCCTCCCATCCACTTTCTGAATAATCCTCTCCAAGAAGTTCTGTCACTCAAGCTTTTGGGTCTCACTATTTGCCATGATCTTTCCTGGGAAAACCACATTTCAAATCTGGCCTCCAAAGCCAGTCGCCGACTGGGCATCCTCCGTCGTGCGAAGTCCTTCCTTGGCACACCTGAGCTCCTCACCACATACAAGGCTTTCATCCGCAGCTCTATGGAATACTGCTCTCCCCTCTGGTCTGGTGCTCCTGCCTCACACCTAGCTCGTCCACGCTGTTGAAACCAAAGCGTTCAGAATCATTGGAATCTCCCACGATGAAGCTAACTCCAAGGGCCTTTCACTCACTCACTGCAGGCAGGTCGGTGGTCTTTCCGTCTTCTACTGACTCCTCTCTGGCCTTGCCCCCCCCAGCTCTCTCTGGGCTCTGTCCCCCAAATATTCCTACAGGTCGCACAAGATCTGCCTGCAACCCTCTTATGGTTAAACTGCCAAAATCAAGACTTTCTGCTCACCTTCACTCCTTCATTCCTCTTTTCTCCCGCCTCTGGAACAAACTCCCTCACTCTCTTCAATCCCACTCCACCCTCCAGGTCTTTAAAACAGCTGTTCACCACCATCTCCTATCCTCCCCCATCCAAAACCTTGATCTTTTCTACCCCCGCTAATTTCGGTCCCCTTGTGTTTTATACCTCTCCCCCCCCCCCCTTCCCACGCCTCCTCCCCCCAAGCCCTCTCCCTCCCACACTTCTCCCTGCTCTCAAATGTTGTGGTTGTGTGCTTCCCCTTCTCTCCCCATCTTGTCTTCCGCTTCCTCTTTTTATATATTTTGTTTGTCTGGTTGATTTGTTTGTGAAATAAATGTTAGCTCTTTCACGAGCCTCGATTCAGTATACAAAAAAAACAAAAAAAAAACATGCATTTTAAGGCCATTTTCCCTGCCAGAGCGGGGCTTAGCCTACTTTGAAACACAAATGAGCGGAGTACGCTGCATACGTGTGAAATGGGCACAAGTAGATTTCCTAACTCCACATTTACGTCCCGCCCCCACCCTGAGTTCCCACTCCCTACCCCCTCAACATCCAAACCTCCGATCCTCTCTAACCTCCCATCCTCTCTAACCTCCCATCCTCTCTAACCTCCCTCCTCTCTATCCCCTTGCTGCAACTACCGGGGACACCTCTGAGGTGGTTATACCCCTTTATGCAAGTCGGGGGTGAAATCTTCCTCATGCTTCCCGGATTTGTCAGGGCAGTGTAGTTATGGTCAGGTGCTGATTGGTCCTCATGGTTCGGTCCTTTCCCTCTTGTCTCTCTCTCTTTCTCTCTTTCTCGCTCTCCTCTATAACTAGGTCATGGCCCTGACTTTGTGAAGCCGGGGGTACACTATCCTGGATGTGTGGGATCTCTGATTTGCTCCTGGGAGATCAATCGGCTGTCTCCTTGCTGCGGACTTGTTCTTGAGAACTGGCTGGGGCTATACAACAACAACTCCCTTGCTCTCTAACCTCTGATCCTCTTCCCCATTCCTCTCTAACCTGCGATCCGCTATCACCTTACTCTCTTCTCCGTTGCTCTCCAATGCCCTCACTCCCTTACCTTCTAACTCGGTAATTTTAGTTCTAACCTCCCCATCCCTCATCTCCCCTGCAATTCATCTTCCATAGAGCTGGTTTTTGATGGAAACCACACGCACATACGTACAAAGACACACATACATATATAGACACACATACTGTCCTGTTCGTAGCTAGTTAGGACCAGCCTTGGACGAATAGTAGAGACAGTTTTTCTCCCAAAGCGACCAGCAGAATATATAGCGGTTATTTTTGGCGCGTGCGGGAGGGAAGAGATGCAAGGTATTTATCTCACGAAACATGCGGGTTTATTCCGAAACCACAAACAAGGAAACACGACAAGGAAATTCAACAAATAATATTTAATGAAATTAAATCAAGAAATAAAATGAAGGCTGGGGTAAAACTAAATCCTATTTTGAAGGACCCTGCACAGTGCACATGGTCTCAAAAACACACAAGGGGAAAAAAATGAATGATCATTTTAAGGCCATTTTCCCCGCTAGAGCAGGGGTTAGCCTTACGGGCCCAATGACAATCATGGTTCCCTTTTTGAGGCAATGTTTTTATGGCCGGATGCCCTTCCTGACGCCAACCCTTGGTCACGCTCTTACGATGCGCAGGGATACGGTGTACCTATTCTAAATCGGGGTACACACCTGGATCATTCATCCCAGCAAGCTGGTACTCAATTTGCCGACCTCGGAAGGAGGACAGGCTGAGTCAACCCCCCTGGCGTTAATTCAGCGATCGACCGGGATTCGAACCCAGGATCGGAGGATCCCAAGCCTGCACCCTAACCGCTAAGCCAATACCAGGCTGCACTCACACATACATACACGCACATGCACATATACATACGTACATACACACATACATACATACACATATATACACACGCACATACATACATACACACATATATATATATATATGTACACATATATATATATATATATACACACACGCACATACATACACATATATACACATGTACATACATACACACATACATATATATATATATATATATATATATATATATATATATATATATATATATACACACGCACATATATACACACGCACATATGTACATACACACATACACATGCACATACGTACACATTTCAGTAACATGCTTTTAGATTAGTAATGTCTCCATTTAGTGGAAATAGTTTTCTGAGTTATTGAAATTGTTTGCCCAAAATGTACCATGAGTGAGTTCAGTACAAAATGGCCACTTCATTACTTTTGTTGGATTTGAGTTAACTGGTCAGCAAGGGTGCCTTGGACGAAATACAAGTTTGTGTGGCAAGGGTGCCTGGAGGGCGTGAATGGTGTTGGTGTCCTGTTTTCTGAGGAGTTTGTAGACAGTGTGGTGAGTGTGACTAGAGTGAGTGATAGGTTGATGATGGTGAAAATGATGATTGGAAAGCTCTTGGTGAACGTCATCTCGGGATATGCTCTGCAGGTTGGTCGGAGCGATGAAGAGAAGGACAAGTTCTGGTGTGCGATAGAGAAGCTGATGGAAAACGTGAAAGATGAGGAAGTTGTTGTGGTAGGAGGAGACCTAAATGGACATGTGGGAAGGAGTATGGATGGTTTTGACGGAGTTCATGGGGGTTACGGATATGGTGTGAGAAATGGAGAAGGTGAAAGGATTTTGGAGTTTGCTGATGGAGCTGATTTGTTGATTTGTAATACTCAGTTCCAGAAAGAGGATAATAAGCTTGTTACATACACGTCAGGTGGGTCGACGACAACCGTTGACTACCTGATGGTGCGTAGGCGAGATAGGGGGCACCTCCGAGACACAAAGGTGATCCCGGGGGAGGAGGCTGTTTCACAGCACCACTTGGTTGTCTGCGACGTAAGGGTGAAAGGTGCGAGGAGAGCTCGGCGGGTGAAGTACCAACCGAGAATGAAGGTGTGGAGGTTGAAAGAGGTGACAGTAAGGGAGGCATTAAAAGAGAGGCTGAGTAGGGTCGAGGATGATGTGGTTGAGCTTGAAAGTGGTTGGATGTCAATGAAAGCTAGTCTGTTGGGAGCCGTTGGTGAGGTATGTGGATGGACAAAAGGACCACCGAGGCACCCGGAAACATGGTGGTGGGATGATGAAGTTGGAAAGAGGATTGACGAGAAGAGGAAGAAGTTCAAGGAGTGGCAGAAGGCGAAGGGTACGGGAGCAGAAACAGCAGAGCATGAAAGTTATAAGGCAGCCAGGAAGGCTGCAAAGAAAGAGGTAGCAAAGGCGCAGGAGGCATGTAGGAAAATGTTCGGAGAACGCTTGGATTCGGAAGAGGGTCAGAGAGCAGTATTCAGGATTGCAAAGCAGATAGCGAAAGAGAGGTGTGATGTGATGGGGGTGAGCTGCTTGAAGGATGAAGTGGGACAAATCGTTGTCGACCCAGATGGAATTAAAGGAAGATGGAAAAGATATATGGAAATGCTGTTGAATACAGAGAATGAATGGGATGGCAACATAGAGAGTAACCCAGTTTTAGGACCGGCAGAGAAGATAACTGAGAAGGAAGTTGAGGAAGCGATAAAAGCAATGAATGGTAGAAAAGCGGGAGGGCCGACGGGAGTTGTGGGAGATATGTTGAAGGCAGCAGGAAGTTGGGGTGTGAAGAGAATGAGAGAGATCTGTAATCTGGTGGTGAAAGAAGGCCGCATTCCAGTGGATTGGGAACTGAGTACCCTCGTCCCTCTATACAAGGGGAAAGGTGACCCTCTGGAGTGTGGCTCGTACCGAGCGATAAAGTTATTGGAGAATGGAATGAAGGTATTGGAAAGGGTGTTGGAGAGGAGGATAAGGAAGAAAGTGAAGATCGACGAAATGCAGTTTGGATTTATGCCAGGAAGAGGAACGACAGACGCGCTTTTCATTGTGAGACAGTTGCAGGAGAAGTACATGGAGAAGAGGAAGAAGTTGTTTCTTGGGTTTGTTGATCTGGAGAAAGCATTCGATCGGGTTCCACGCAAAGTATTGACATGGGCATTGAGGAAGTTAGGAGTGGAGGAATGGTTGATCAGAGTAGTGATGGCAATGTACAAAAGAGCGCGCACAGCTGTAAGGACGAAGGACGGGAACAGTGGTGAGTTTGAGGTGAAGGTGGGAGTGCATCAGGGGTCGGTACAAAGTCCACTACTATTTGTAGCTGTGATGGAGGTGCTGGCTCAGAACGTAAAGGAGGGTTTACCGTGGGAGTTGTTGTATGCAGATGATCTGGTGTTGATTGCGGAAAGTATGGATGGACTGAAGGAAAAGATGAACACGTGGAAGGAATGTATGGAGACAAAAGGTCTGAAGGTGAATATCGGAAAGACGAAGGTGATGGCAAGTGGTAAAGCATGTGGTGAGGTGGAAAGAACTGGGAAGTGGCCCTGTGCTGTGTGTAGGAAGGGTGTCGGAGTGAACTCCATTCAGTGTACAATGTGCGCTGAGTGGGTTCATCAAAAATGTAGTGGTCTGAGAGGGTCATTAACCAGTGTGGCAGCTACATTGAAATGTAAGGTGTGCACAGAGGGAGCTGCAGATGGAGGAAATGTTGAGTTGGATCTTGGAGACGGTGTGAAGCTGGAAGGTGTGAAAACATTTTGCTACCTCGGAGACATGCTGAATGGAGAAGGTGGATCAGACTCGGCAACGGTTGCTCGAGTGAGATGTGCATGGAAGAAGTTTCGGGAATTGAGTGGCGTGCTGATGATGAGGGGAGTGTCGTTGAAGCTGAAGGGAAAGGTGTATGCTGCATGTGTGAGAAGTGTTATGATTTATGGGAGCGAGACATGGGTAATGAACGTAGAGCAGCAACGAAGGTTGGAAAGGGTGGAAATGCGAATGGTTCGACAGATGTGCGGAGTATCGTTGAGAGAGAGGAAGACAAATGATGAATTGCGAAAGATGATGGGAATAGAGCCTGTGATTGATGCTGTGAAGAGGAACAGGTTGAGATGGTTTGGTCATGTGTTGAGGAAGGATGAAAGTGACTGGTTGAGAAGAGTGATGGAAATGAATGTAGAAGGAAGTAGAAGACGGGGAAGACCGAGAAAGACTTGGCTAAAGATGGTGGAAGAAGAAATGCGGGCAAGGGGGTTAACAAGGAGAGATGCAGAAAATAGGGCAAAATGGACAAGATTGTCATGGGGATTGGGGACCGCAAGGCTAACCCCTGCTCTAGCAGGGAAAATGGCCTTTTAAAATGCATGTTGTTGTTGTTTGGTCAGCAAGTCAATGAAACGATCATTAGAGATTATCCAAAGTCATTCCTACTTGAAAATGTATTTCCATCCTCACTTTGTGCCTCTGGTAGTAATAGTAGTGAGGTGATGCATTCAATCAGCTCCTCCTCGGTCATTTTCTCACCTGCAGTACACAGTTTTGGTAAGTTTGCATCCAGGATCCGAGGTCATACAATCATTACATTTGGTCACTCATGTTGATTTCCATCAGATTTCCTTGACATCAGACTTGTCCACTGAATAAAAATGGATTTTTCCAGTGATTCCAATCAAACCTTCTGCTAACTGCAACCTCAAGAACTCCTCTTGGGGTATGGCTGCACATCGGTCCAGGCCCTCTTGCTCCGGCACCCGTGGTCCGTTTACTCGGCTCAACGTAGCGAACGCGTCGTGCAGACAAGAAGACCGCAGGCCCAGGACGGGACGATGATTGAGGTACAGACGAAGGAGTGTTGGAAGATCCACTCGATCCCTGTAATTGCCAGTCTCGGCGTACGAACCAAATCGTACCTCGTTTGTTATTTCTTCAACCTGCAGAATAGCACGATGACGTTTAGGGTGTTCCATTCGACACAAATTGAGCGTCTTTGGACATGAAAACATTAAATTCTAAATTTGTGAGGAAATCATTGCCATGCTGCAAGGTATGATAGGAAAAACAAGCGGTGTGATCCTTTGTGGGTCGAATACATGATTTAACCCTCACACCCCATAGGTCGGGTCCTTGGTCCACAATGAGGAAAGTGTCGAGGGGTCTGCCTCTGTAGTCTCACTGAGAAGCCATTGTTTGTATCCAAAAGCGTGCATGGGAAGGACTGTGATCCCCTTTTGTAACCGTGTCCATGTATATAATAGCACGTGTGCAAACGTATGTCAGGTAACCAAGGGGATTCTTGTAGCGCTAACTTGGAGGGCGACGGCCAGGTGTCACGGATCCAGTGTCCCCTTCTCCCCACCTCATTTGACGTCCTCGATTAACAACAATCGATCTGGCCAATCTGTGCTGGCGAGGCGAAGGAATGAATGATGTGCCAATGCTTACATAGCACAAGGTAAAACACACAACACTTTACACCTGTTGCTGTGTGTGCATTTTCATCTTTCACCCCAAGAAGGATTTTACTCCCTTCTATTCCAAAACCACAAAATTCTTCCATTATATCGGAGAGTTACAAGATACAACACTTTTTGCCATCAGATCCCGAGTTCTCTACTTGCTGCTTATCGATGTGTCACCTGCGTAGCTCACCTGTCGCCGGGTGAGATAAAATCCCAGAGCACGCATGATGGTTGGAACCTGACCCAAGGGCACGTGCACGTCTATTTGCCTCGGATCCATGGTGTCGTAGCCCTCACTTCGTAGCTGCATCAAGTAGAAAAGTTCCTCCATCTCCTGCCGGAGTAGTGACCGGGTACAAGATGGAGAATACACGCCATGTACTTTATCGAGGTCTGAGTGCTTTTCAAAGTGCAGAGAACCTTGCCGTAGCTAAGAGTCCACTTCCGGCTTTCTTGTTACAGAAAGTGAAAAACTACTCTTGCACATCACCACCATATGTTTGTGGAGGAAAGACACCAAAAAAAACCACGTGCATGCACGCAAACACACACACACACGCACACACACAAACACACACTTGCTTGAAGGTGAAGACAGAGATTGCAGGAATTTGGACGAAATGGCACGAGAGGAAGTTTTAGCTGTGCAACGAGGTGGGGGACCAAACCCCGACATAGAGCCAGACCAAAGATGATGAAGAAAGAGTGTGGCAAAAGGAAAGAATGATGGTGTACCCCTGAACGAGGGGAAAGACCGGTTCAGAGATAAAGACCAGGTGACTCGGGCACAAACGAAGGAGAGAAGACAGACGGTGATGGGCAGAAAGACAATGGAGAGCAGCAGAATGAAGGAGAGGAGGAAGGTAAAGATGATGAGCAGCATCGACTGGAAGAAGAGTTAGCCAACAAAATAGAAGAGATGAAATTTATAAAACTCATAGAAAGACCAAAACTTTATCGCATAGAAAACAATAAACGGACAGAAATCTTAATGAGATGAACCAACCATTCAATTAGAAAAACGATTTAAAAAATCATCCACCATTTTTTTTTTTTTTTTTTTTTTGGACACTGAATCGAGGCTCGTGAAAGAGCTAACATTTACTTCACAAACAAATCAACCAGACAAACAAAATATACAAAAACAGGGAGCGGAAGACAAGATGGGGAGAGAAGGGGAAGCACACAAACACAACATTTGAGAGCAGGGAGATGTGTGGAAGGTAGAGGGCTTGGGGGGAGGAGGCGTGGGAAGGGGGGGGGGGGGGGGAGGGGAAGTATAAAACACAAGGACACCAAGGACTTCCAGGACAGAAGTTGGTATTTCAAAAAATTGGAAATTGGGGTGAAATTAGCGGAGGTAGAAAAGATCAAGGTTTTGGATGGGGGAAGATAAGAGATGGTGGTGAACAGCTGTTTTAAAGACCTGGAGGGTAGAGTGGGATTGAAGAGAGTGAGGGAGTTTGTTCCAGAGGTGGGAGAAAAGAGGAATGAAGGAGTGAAGGTGAGCAGAGAGTCTTGATTTTGGCAGTTTGACCATAAGAGGGTTGCAGGCAGATCTTGTGCGACCTGTAGGAATATTTGTGGGACAGAGCCCAGAGAGAGCTGGGGGGGCAAGGCCAGAGAGGAGTCGGTAGAAGACGGAAAGACCACCAGCCTGCCTGCGGTGAGTGAGTGAGAGGCCCTTGGAGTTAGCTTCATCGCGGGAGATTCCAATGATTCTGAATGCTTTGGTTTCAACAGCGTGAAGACGAGCTAGGTGTGAGGCAGGAGCACCAGCCCAGAGGGGAGAGCAGTATTCCATTGAGCTGCGGATGAAAGCCTTGTATGTGGTGAGGAGCTCAGGTGTGCCAAGGAAGGACTTCGCACGACGGAGGATGCCCAGTCGGCGACTGGCTTTGGAGGCCAGATTTGAAATGTGGTTTTCCCAGGAAAGATCATGGCAGATAGTGAGACCCAAAAGCTTGAGTGACAGAACTTCTTGGAGAGGATTATTCAGAAAGTGGATGGGAGGGTTGTCCAGTCGGTCTTTTCGGAGAGACATCGTAAGAGTGTGAGATTTGTCAGGATTGAAAGACATGTTCCACTTGTTTGCCCAGTCTGTGATTTTGTCCAGGTCTGCAGAGAGTGAGGAGGCTGCAGACTGCCGATCTGAGGGATGAAGAATGGAGCGACAGAGAGTAGAGTCATCAGCAAAGAGATACAGAGGATTTTCAAGAGAGTCAGAGAGATCATTGATGAAGACCAGAAAAAGCACAGGGCCCAGAACACTGCCTTGTGGAACTCCAGCCTGAACAGGAAGAGGAGATGAGAGAAACCCATTCAGGGCCACACGTTGACTACGACGAGAGAGGAAGTCCGCCAGCCATGCGTGGAGATTTCCTTGGATACCAAAAGAGGAGAGTTTGGTGAGCAGAGCGGGGTGCCAGACTGTATCGAAGGCACGTGATATGTCAAGGGAGACTGCTCTAATTTCCTGTTTGGCATTGAGGACCTCCATCCATTGTTGAGAAAGCAGAAGCAGCATGTCCAGAGTAGAGTGTCCAGGTCTGAAACCAAATTGATGATCAGAGATCAAGCCATTGGGGAAGAGGAAAGATTTCATATCTGAAGCAATGATGGATTCCATGACTTTGCTGATAATTGGGAGAAGGCTGATTGGTCTGTAGTTGCTGGGATCTGTTTTTGCACCTTTTTTGTGCAAAGCGGTGATGTTGGCAGATTTCCAAGCAGATGGAAGATGACCTTGAGCAAAAGAGAGGGTGAAGAGAACAGAGAGAGGGAGTGAAAGAGCGGAAGAACAGGATTTTAGGACCCGTGGGCTGATGCCGTCAGGTCCAGTTGCAGAATCCGAGTCGAGGGTTGACAGAAACTTTTCCACCTTGTCAGGAGGAAAGGACACAGACTCCAGGAGCAGCTGGGTACGACTGGGTACGGTGGGTACAGAGACGGATGGGTTTGGGACACAAGATTTAGAGGCAAACACAGAGTTGAGGCATTCAGCTTTTTCACGTGCGGAGTCAGCCGTGTGGCCATTTGAGGTGAGGGAGGGGATGGAGGGGGAACAAACACCAGAAACAGATTTGACCAGACGCCACCAGGATTTGGAAGAGGGAGACAGATAAGGGAGTTCGATCCTGAGAACGGAGAGATATTGTTTCCTGGCTCTCCTGAGGGTGGACACACACTTGTTTCGGGCTTTGTGAAAGGAAATGAGATTTCCTTCCGTTGGATTTGCTTTCCAGGAGACGAAAGCAAGTTGTTTCTGGGCAATAGCCTCACCACAAGATTCCGTGTACCATGGACGGGAGGAAGGGTATGACAACAGAAGACGAGATGGGATAAATCTGTGCATGAGAGAGACCAGTTTGCTTTGGAAGAATTCCCAGGAAGAATTTATGTCAGAGGCAGTAGAGATGGGAGACCAGTCCAGATGATTGATGGCTGCTTGAAGACCGTGCCAGTTGGCCTGAGTGAAATTCCAGACTCGTCGACGCTGAGGAGGCTCTCTGAGAATGGTCAGAGAGATGTCCACTTTAACAAGCACATGATCAGAAGAGCCGATTGGAGCAGAAGAAGAGCAGCAGACATTTTCAGGGAAGTTAGTCATAACCAAGTCCAGAAGAGAAGATGCTCCGTTGACTGAAATCTGGGTCGGGAAATTGACAGATTGTGTCAGTCCCAGTGAGTCACAGAAGTCCTTTGCTGAAGAGCCATGGCTGGTGAGAGAGGTACCCACACCCAGCCAACTGGCATGGTGACAGTTGAAATCACCACATATGAGGAAGAGAGAGTTGGGATGGGAAGATAGAAGTTGGTCCATATTCTCAGACAGCGAGATGTAGATGGAGTCATCACTGTTTGGTGGACGGTACAACACACATATGAACAAAAGGTGGGAGCGAAGGGGAAGCCGTAGCCAAAGGTATTCCTGGGGGTGAGGTGGAGAGAGGGCAGTGCAGGGCGAGTGAGGAAGAGAGTTTTTTTTATAAAGATAGCAACCCCACCTCCAGGACGAGGCTCCGGTCTATCATACCAGAGGAGGGAGTAACCTGGGAGAGATACCAAGGAATCAGAGACATCATGAAGGAGGAAAGTTTCTGTTAAGCAGATCACGTCTGGTTTGTCAGAAGCAACCTGTGTGGAGAGATCAGACAAGTTTGAGCAAAGGCCCTGGATGTTTGATGTTTGAGGTCCATACTGTTAAGGAAGAGGAAGGGGGAGCATCGGATACAGAACGGGGGGGGGGGGGGGAGGGGGGAGCGGTAGGGTAAGATGTGGAAGAGGAGGAAGAGGTAGGGAGAGCTGTTGAAGGTGTGTCGGAGATTACAGCATAGCTTGGAGAAAGGAAAGAATGGGGCGGACAAAAGGTTTGATGGTGATTGGGAGAGGCGCAGTGAGGTGTTATTTGACGAGGGGGAAGAGCGAGGCAGAAGGTTGAGGGAGATGAAGGTGAAAGTTGGAAGGGGGAAGAAGCGGGGAGGACGCTTTGAGGAGGAGGGGTGAGAGAGGAGTCTAGGAGGGGAGGAGCGAGGGAGAGTCTCGGAGGGGAGGGGTGTGGGGGGAGATTTGAAAGGAATGGGTGATTGGGAAGATTTGGAGGGGAGGGGCAAGGGGGTAGATTTAGAGGGGAGGGGTGATGGGAAATGGCATTTTGGGGTGATGGGATTTTGAAAAGTGTACAATTAATGGGAAACGAACATTTATTGCAAAATGAGTTTCTTGAGACATTCGAGTCAAAAATACGTTTGAGGACGCTGGAGGGAGGATGGAGTGCTGGAGAGTTTAGGGAATGAATGAAAGATGCACTATAAAAGATGGAATTTTTTTTTGGAATGAATAGATTTTGTTGGCAAGTCGAAAGCATCCTTTTATAGAAGAAGAAGAAAAAGGTGTTATAGAATATGACAGAGTACAGGTCTTCAGGGGACAGATGAGACATTTTTTAACAACGTGATCACAAACAACGTGGTCGAAGAACGAACGAACAAATAAGAACGAATAAACGAATAAGAACAGAAGGAAATGTTTGTTTTTTTTTGTTTTTTTTTGAGATTTTAAAACAAGGAAGTATGGGGTGAAAAGACCGTGAAAAACAGAGACCGGAAAGTAATTGCAGTGCGATCAGAGAACCGCTGAGACAAAAACAAAGCCTCAAGCCAAGGTCGGACACGGTAGCCTAGTACTACACTTAGGCCTCAGAATACGCGATACGAAAGACCGACGATTCTGTACACAGGTATGAAAAACCAACACCAAGAATACTATTAAAGACACCCCAATAGGTACATACACCGAGAGAAAGATACAGTTTCGACAAAAACACAATTGTGAAAAGTTACTTAACTTCGAAAGCGAGCGCGCATGGACAGCTTTGAAGAGACGAGACCTCCAATCTTGCGCATGCGCAGGACCTTGAAGGAAATCAATGTCTGTTTCGCAGCAGCACTATTTATGCAAGAAAAAGTAACAGGCAAACAACACCAGAAGAAGAAAAAACCAGGCCCTACAAATAGAACCCAAATTCCATCTTCGAGACAGAGATTAGAGACACAAAGAGAGCAACTGCGGAAGGAAGTAGGACAAATACAACAGTTCAGGAAAGGAAACGGACACACAAAACTAAAAAAGAGAATCCAAAGAATAAAAAACAAACAGAAAATCGAAGAAAAAGACCTCGAGTGCTTGGGTACTGAAAACAAACATAAAATCGAAGACAAAGACCTTGAGTGCTTGGGTGCTGAAAACAAACAGAAAATCGAAGACAAAGACCTCGAGTGCTTGGGTGCTGAAAACAAACAGAAAATCGAAGACAAAGACCTCGAGTGCTTTGGTACTGAAAACAAACAGAAAATCAAAGACAAAGACCTTGAGTGCTTGGGTGCTGAAAACAAACAGAAAATCAAAGACAAAGACCTTGAGTGCTTGGGTGCTGAAAACAAACAGAAAATCGAAGACAAAGACCTTGAGTGCTTGGGTGCTGGAAAAAACCTCGAAATATCTGAGAGCAAAGAATATTTAAAAAACGATGAAGGAAACAACAGGAGAAAATAAAACCACATGTTTGAAAGTAACACAGAGATTTTACCGTAAATTGGGGAAACAAAAGCAGAATGCGTCAACTCTCCCTGAAAAAGAAAAGCTGGAAAAATTCTGGGAATTTATTTTTGAAGATCAAAAATAACATAATAAGGAAGCAGAATGGACCCCAAACTTGGAAAAGAAGAAGCAACATCTCGAGGAAATTCCCCCATTGATTATAGTGATGTAGAGGAAATTAGAAAATAACTTCAAACAATGTCAAACTTCAAAAGCCCAGGCCCAGATGGAATTCCAAATTTCTGGCTAAAACAAACTTGATGCTCTTCACAATCACTACGCCAGGACATTTAACAAACTGATCCAAGAGGAAAAGGCAGTGGACGAGTGGTTCGTAGAAGGGAACAACGTTCTCATCCCAAAATGGGAGGAAACCCAACTTCCCCACAAATACTGACCGATAACATGTCTACCAACATACAAACTGCTGACAGGAATCACATAAATGATGTACCATCATCTAACACAGCAAGGAGGTTTAGAGGCAGAACAAAATGGATGTAAGAGAGAGTGTTATTGAACAATTGATCACCTACTACTGAACAAGGCCACACATGAAAATTGCAAAATGTGAAGAACTAAATTGTCCACCGCCTGGATAGACAATAACAAAGCTTTTGACAGTGTCCCACATTCGTGGATGATAAAATGCAAATATACAAAATCAATCCCAAAATAATCAAACCGATTGAGAAAGCAATGGAGCTCTGGAATACCTCATCGATATTACAGCACTCGGAAGGGAATATCGGAATACCAGATGTGAAGATACGGCGTGGGATCTTCCAAGGAGACGGTCTTTACCCCCTTCTGTATTGTCTGGCTCTGGACCCACGAAGTAACCTCATCAATTTTTTTTTTTTTTGTGTACAAGATCGAGGCTCGTGAAAGAGCTAACATTAATCACACAAAAAGTCAAACCGACACATAAAACACAAAATAAGGGGAGCGGTAGACAAGATGGGGAGAGAGGGGGAAGGAACAAACACAACATTTGAGAGCAGGGACATCGAGGGAACTGTGGTAGGGAGAGGGCTTGGGGGGAGGCGGGAGAGGTATAAAACATTTGGACACTGCAAGGACTTCCAGGAAAGAAGTTGGAATTTCAAAAATGTGGATCTGGGGTGAATTAGCGGGACACAAAATTATCTATTATCACGGAATTATCAATGAACAAGGACACGGATACACCATAACAACCAATAGTAGAACATCCAAAGAAATAGGAAAGGTGACACATCGACTACACTTGGATGATTTAAAGCTCTTCTCGCCAAATGACCAAAAAAAATTGACAACTAAAACTAGTAAAGTGGTTTTCCGAGGACATTCAAATTGAATTTGGACGAGACAGGTGCGCCAAATGCACATTTGTACGAGGTAAACCAACAAAAACACAACATAAAAATTGACCTTCAAACAACAATACAACAGTTAGAAAACGAAGCATCATACAAATACCTCGGAGTAGAAGAGGGCCACCAAATATGACAGAAACAAATGTGCAAAACAATCACCAAAGAATACCTACGTAGAACGAAGCTGATCCTGAAAACATACCTCTCCCCAAGAAACAAAATCAAAGCCATAAACCAGCTCGCATTAACACTGTTACAATATAGCTGTGGAATAATAAACTCGGCCCAATCAGAAATCAACAAGTTAGACATCGAAACAAGAAAACTCCTCACCATCCACAAAATGTTCTACAAAAACCAGTGCATCCCGAGAATGTACCTGCCGAGACGAGAGGGAGGGAGCGGCCTGATGGAACTCAACCAGGTGCGCAGAGCGATGAGTGTAGGACTAGCCGAGTATGTGAAATGTTCAACAGACTATCGGATGTAATTTGAAAACAAACATGAACACAACAAACCTGAAAAAGTACCCCTAACTCACCTCGCAAATAATTTCCAAAAACACGTGTGAATAGAAGATGCCGCACAGGAAAATATAACGGCAACAAATTGCAAAAAAGACAAAAGAAATATACAAAGAGAAATATCAAGAAATATACACCAACAACTGTGAGAATGACAAAATAACAGACAAAAACCCCCAAAAAAATAACAGAGTGGGGATAGACAAAGAAGGTTCATTGGAATGTCTAAGCAGAGGTCAGTTCAACTGGGACGGAAAACGAATCATAATAAATCCCAAAGATCAAGGACTACACCAATGGATTTAAAAAGATTGCGGGACTGAGCCAGACGGACAAGTGTAGATTCTGCCAGACAGAAACAGGAAGTACTAGTCATCTGCTCTGGGGATGCAAAAAACTATTATCAGAACAACTTTACACACAACGACACAACAAAGTATGCAAAGTGATTCATTGGCAAATCTGAAAAAAATGTAAACATCCCAGGACCAGAAAACTCATGGAAACACGAACCAAGGTCAATCATTGAAAATGAGGATGTCATGATCATGTACAGTCACGTGAAAAAGTAAGTACACCCCATGTAAAGTTTTGACTTTTTCAACATATTTCAACATACAGCTATTTGATCTTCATTTCAACAATGTTGATAGATAAAGGTGATATAATATAACAAATATCATGAAACATTTACATTTTGTAGTCCATTGTATAATTTAAATAAACAAATGCAAATTTCACATGTGGAAAAAGTAAGTACACCCTTGGCTCTAATAGGTGGTATTGCCCCCTTTGGCAGAAACAACCTCAAGTAGGCATTTCTTATAACTGTCTACCAGCCTCTGACATCGACTGGGAGAAATTTTTGCCCACTCCTCCATGCAGAATTCTTTCAGCTGTGCGATGTTTGAGGGGTTTCTTGCATGCACAGCTTGTTTCAAATCCCCCCATAACATCTCGATGGGATTTAGATCCGGGCTTTGACTTGGCCATTCCAGAACCGTCCATTTCTTTCTTTTCAGCCATTCCTTGGTGGATTTACTGGTATGTTTAGGGTCATTGTCATGTTGCAAGGTCCACCTTCGGTTGAGCTTCAACTTTCCGACAGATGGCCGCACATTATCCTCAAACACCCTCTGGTACAATGAAGAATTCATCGTGGATTCTATGATGGTGAGCTGCCCAGGCCCTGATGCAGCAAAGCTGCCCCAAACCATAATATTTCCACCACCATGCTTTACAGTTGGTATCAGGTTCTTGTGGTCAAATGCTGTCTTTGGTTTTTGCCAAACATGTCTTCTGGTACTGTGGCCAAATAGCTCAACCTTCTGTCCAGAGCACATTGTTCCAGAAGTGCTGGTCTTTGCCTAGATGTTCTTTCTGGACAGCAAAGGTTTCCTCCTGGCACACCTCCCATGTAGATCAAATTTGTGCAGCCTCTTTCTAATGGTAAACTCGTGCACTTTGACATCAACAGTGACAAGAGATACCTGTAGGTCCCGTGATGACATTCTAGGGTTTTTAGAGACTTCTTTCAGCATCTTGCGGTCTGCTCTCGGGCTGAACTTGCTGGGGCGGCCTGACCTGAACAAGTTGGCAGTTGTTTGGAATCTTCTCCACTTGTAGATGATCTTCCGGACAGTCGAATGATTGATTTCAAATTGTTTGGAGATATTTTTAAATCCCTTCCCAGACTCGTAGGCATCTATAACCTTCTTTCTGAAGGCCTCAGAGAGCTCTTTTGATCTAGGCATGGTGACGTCGCACACTTGAACAACAAAGAGCAAACCAAACGAAATGTCTGAGGTTTAAATAAGACAGGCACTTTGCTGCCAAACCCGTTTTATACCCGATATGACAACGGCGAAAAACGATGACCCTGGTCAAATACGAAGGAAGACAATGTATAATGAGGGTAACAAAACAGAGCATAGTTTTACCGTAGCTGTGCCCCTTAAAGGTATATTTGAATTTTGTGATTATGATAAAGTTCTGTATGGACTTAAAATTAGATTTCAACGACAAAGGAATACTAATGAAAATAGATTGTTTTTTGGGGATGCTAATGCTCTCGGTGCTAACAATAAATTTGTTATTAATGAGCTGTGTTGTTATATCAGCGAATATACTCCCAGTCTTAAAACGAAAGAGATGTTGAATAGAAGACTTAACTCAAAGACTCCGCTAAATGTAATGTACCTTAAAATAAGATGCCAACACATTAAAATGGACAAAACCACTTACAATTGGAATTTGGGTGTTCTTCAAGGAAAACCACGATACCCTTGGCTCATTTTTAAGAAACCCGATGGAGATACTGCTACTGATAAGAATAATGCATTGTGTGATAATGCTAATGTAAAACAACTTCAGGTTTCTCTAGATGGAACATATTATCCACTAGATAGATTGGAAATTAATTGGGAAAATAATGATTATGCCGAAGCCTGTAAGTCTTACCAAAAGGTGTGTGAAACTAACGGTAATCCAGACCCCATTTTGGATATGATTGCATTTAAAAATCTATATACAATCTACGCGATTGACCTGTGCGCTCAAAAGGAAACTATAAAGTCGAATAGAGTAGATACTTGCCCAAATATTGAAAGGGTGGGAAGTGGAGAACTTGATGCATATTGTTTGCTCGTGGAAGAAACAGAACTACAGATTAATACAGATAATGGTGTTATGACTAACATCACATAAGTAATGTAACATGAGTAATAAATAGAAATTTTGTATGTTTAGGGGGCATTGTAGATTTTTTTCTCATATAACTAGGGAAAAAAATCTTTTCATAATATATAAAAATGAGTAAAGTAACAACTGACGTATATATTAATCAAATCAATCGTGATAAACTATCGTCTTGTATTCAAAATCAAAAACCTTGTACGATTAACATTCGTACAATTCAAAGAAAGGTGATATAAAAATTAGTGTTTTGCTCACAAAGGTGCAGGTTAAAACATTAAATAGTACCGGTTCGCTTATTTTTAAAATGTCAAAACCTATGCTGAAGAAATATTCGGTAAAGGAAATAAACGGAGGATTTCTTCCACTTCTATCCGTAATCCCCCTAATTACCGGTGCTATAGGTGCAGCGGGGGTGGCGACGAGTGGTATTTCAGCAGCGGTAAGAGCCGCTAACGAAAGGAAAGCTCAACTAGCAGCCCAAAAAGAAAATGAAAGATGTTGTGAAAATCAACCAGATTCACAACGTGTTCCATATGTATGGTTTAATCTCAATCAGATCTGTACATCATCCTGTAAAGTACATCAAGCAACATACATGTCAGGATCTAGGCATCATATGAGAAAGATTGAATATATCAGTCAATGCAAGCAAACCTAGAATATAGGCGGGTACGTACCATTCAATTCTACATGGCATTGTATAATGATGTCGCAGGAGTGGCCTCGAGTCGCGGACGTCCGAGGTCTTATAGACACCGCCCAGCGGTTTAAGGGAGCACCAAACCTGGGTTCAACTTTGGTACAATTTCACCACATTCTCCCCACCGTTAGAACTATACTGCCGCTCGGCAGGAAGCGAGTGCGCGTCAGCATTAATGGATTGAGGAAGTCATCATTTTATTATTGGGGTGTTAAAGACATATTTCCCTATAAAGTCAGTCGGTCCTTCCATAGCGGTCAGGGTGGCGAAATTACCCTGCCAAAACAGGGTCGGAAACTACCGGGTACGACATCCCCAAGCCCGGAGTCCCCCTGCTTCGGAGTAGCCGCTGGAGGCAGGTGTCGGAGGGGCACCTCAGTGCCTTCACTGCTTCAGGCAGGGGTGTATCAGGTGAAGGGAGGGATGGTCATGTGGGTCACAATAGTCTAGTCTTACAGCGGGGTCGTCGGCACAGTAGCTAGATAGGATACGTTGTACCTTGGCGAAGAGCGAATGTCCATTCGTCGCAATGCAACACATGTATAAATCAGTAAGCCTCTTTACAGTAAGCTGTAACCGTAAGTAAGGTTACATGACAGGAGGCCATTACAGTAAGTCCATTGCAGTCTGTACCTGCCTAGGCTCCCAAGGGTACATGATCGATCCATGTTAGGTCCATGTCATGGAATTACAGTAAGCAAGTACAGTAAAGAATTACAGTAAGCTGTAACAGTAAGTAAGATGACATGACAGGAGGCCATTACAGTAAGTCCATTGCAGTCTGTACCTGCCTAGGCTCCCAAGGGTACATGATCGATCCATGTTAGGTCCATGTCATGGAATTGCCGAGGGAGAGAATCGATGAGAGCCATAACGAGAGTTACTCGACACCGGCAGCGGCCCTGTTGAATCACGAGACTCGAGCGTCCTCCGACGGCAGCTCATACGCATTACAAACTCTTGTTCCTGCACGTGAATCTACCGTTGGCAGCGATCCTTCGCACGAGACACGGGCGGCCTCTGAAGGCTGCCTGGACGACCGGCATGGCTGATTACGACGACGCACAAAACGACCGGAACGCGCCTCCCCAGCGGAGCGTGCAGAACCTCCGCGATGCATACGGCAATCCCGTCCTGCAGTACAGCGCTCGGAGGATCGGAGAAGATCGGCTTTACCGGCTGCCGAGAGAACGTCCCGGATGGACGACAAAAACGACCGAAACGCGCCTCTCCAGCGAAGCGCGCAGAACCTCCGGGATGCATATGGCAATCCTGTCCTGCTGTACAGCGCTCGGAGGATCGGAGAAGATCGGCTATACCGGCTACCGAGAGGATGCCCCGGATGGAAGGATTGTCCCATTCAAAGCGAATTGAATTGTCCCATTCACAAACCGAGAGAGAGTCCCGGCTGGACAAACCTTGTTTGTCCCAGCGTTGTCCCGGATGGATTGTCCCATTCACAAACCGAGAGAGAGTCCCGGCTGGACAAACCTTGTTTGTCTCAGCGTTGTCCCGGATGGATTGTCTAGATGTCGAGATGATTGTCATGCTAGATGTCCCGGATGGATTGGCCATCCACGGATGTCCGACCGATCCATCCATTCAACGCCTTCATTGCATGGCACGGATCCAGCCGGACCGCGGATGGATCGACCATCCACGGACGCAAAGACTCAGAGACCCAAAGACAGCCATCGCCCCGGATGGACTGTCCATCCATGCTAGATGTCCCGGATGGATTGTCCATCCACGGATGTCCGACCGATCCATCCATTCAACGCCTTCATTGAATGGCTCGGATCGACCATCCATGGACTCAAAGACTCACTCAAAGACACAAAGACATCCATGGACGTCATCCTGGGTCCCCACAAGGGGCGAGGTGGGAGTCGTTATACCGAACGGCATCCGGATCGCGGATGGATTGTCCATCCTGGGTCCCCACAAGGGGCGAGGTGGGAGGCGTTATACCGAACGACATCCGGATCGCGGCATCCGGATCGCGGATGGATTGCCCAACCTCCTGGGATCCCCCCCCCCCCCCCCCCCCCCACCGAGGTTGCAGCGGCGCGCTGCATACCGAAGTCAGACGACCTTCACAGTCTGGGTCAGTCTGAGTCACAGTCAGTCTGGGGCAGAGGGAAAATGGAATCAGACGAGGCGTCTCGCAGTCTCGAAATGTGCATGGATACGAGCCAAGAGATCTGTCCGATAAACAACAAGCCCAGAGTCAAGGGCGAGCAGGCAGTACGGTGCCCCCGTTACTTGCGCAGGAGACAAGGGAGTCGGGCACGACGCTCAATGTCACCATTTCACGAGGTCACCGTGTACTCCCTAAACGGCGCGGGCGTGCGACCTTGAGGTAGCGCTGCGTTACGTAGTTTACGTCGTTTACGTAAAGGACATTTGGTACGTAGTTTACCAAGGTACATGGAAATGTAAACGAATCCCCGATGATGAGATCGCGTGAAGCACGCAATTACGTTAATGACGCCGTAGAGCAAACGCGTGATTAGTCGGTGACGTCATCAATTGGTTCGGGCGCGTGCGCTTCGTTGGCGAAACCGAAAGTCGTCCTCGGCCTGTCGAGCCAGCGTGGCACGCTGAGACGAGAGGGCGAGCACGCTGGGCCGCAATAATTTGCACGGCCTGAAGTAGCGTCTCGTTCGATGGCTTTCGGGCAGGGTTTGTCCGGGGTTGAAGCGGGGAATAGCGGCAGCAGTGCGGTAGTTATCAACGGTATCTAGCATGATACGATACATCACGCCAACACAAATCACATTTCACAAATCACATTTCACAAATCCCCGAGTGCCATGAACCCCTTAGAACCCTTTTAAGATTGTTTATTAAGGTTATGACAGCGGAAGAAGATGAAAGTTTAGGAAGCCCATGCTCAGCGAGTCCCCGAGTGGAGCCAAATGAGCCTCACGCGTTGAGGCGAGTCCGGGCAGCGGTGTTCGCCGGCCTCGCTGAGAAGCCATGCGTAGGTGGGATTCCGACCAGCAGCAACGGGGCCACAGAGTAGTGCCAGCGAGGGGAATCGCATGCACTTCGCGTGAAGAAGGGGTCCATCCAGCGAAGTGCGGCGCGCGCGACTGGCGCGTCGTGCCTAATGAGGATGCCATCCAGCGATGGTGCAGCGCGTGATTCGTGCGGGAGGAGGTGATTCTGGCGAGCAGCGATAGGAATCGCCGGCCTCGCCGAGTAGGGCCCGCGAAGGGAGCAACGTGCGGCTTCGCGGCGAGGAGGTGATTCCGAGCAGCGATCGGAATCGTCGGCCTCCCAGAGTATTGCACGCGATGGGTGCAGTGCACGATTCGCGCGGAGGAGGTGATTCCACCGAGCAGCCCGAGTGAGCCGGCCGTGTGAGGCACAGCGTGATTCCGACGAGCAGTGCGCGATTCGCGCGGAGGAGGTGGTTCCACCGAGCAGCGAGGGGATTCGCGTGGAGGAGGTGATTCCACCGATCAGCCGGAGTGAGCCGGCCGTGTGAGGCACGGCGTGATTCCGACGAGCAGTGCGCGATTTGCGCGGAGGAGGTGGTTCCACCGAGCAGCGAGTGGTCAGGGTGAGCCGGCCGTGTGAGGCACGGCGTGATCCCGACGAGCAGTGCGCGATCCGCGCGGAGGAGGTGATTCCACCGAGCAGCGAGTGGTCGGAGTGTGCCGGCCCGCGCGGAGGAGGTGATTCCACCGAGTAGCGAGTGGTCGGAGTGTGCCGGCCCGCGCGGAGGAGGCGATTCCACCGAGCAGCGAGTGGTCAGGGTGAGCCGGCCGTGTGAGGCACGGCGTGATCCCGACGAGCAGTGCGCGATCCGCGTGGAGGAGGCGATTCCACCGAGCAGCGAGTGGTCGGAGTGTGCCGGCCCGCGCGGAGGAGGCGATTCCACCGAGTAGCGAGTGGTCGGAGTGTGCCGGCCCGCGTGGAGGAGGCGATTCCACCGAGTAGCGAGTGGTCGGAGTGTGCCGGCCCGCGCGGAGGAGGCGATTCCACCGAGTAGCGAGTGGTCGGAGTGTGCCGGCCGTGTGGAGGCATGGCCGACATGGGAGTCGTGATCACTCGCGTGGGAATCTCATCTCGGGCCGAGGCACGCAAATCTAGGATGATTCTCTCGGACGGAGCCGTTAGCGTTTCGAGCAACCGAGGCTAGACTCGTACCTTCGGCGCCAAGCGGGTCCGTCGTTCCGACGGGGTTGCGGCCCAGGACATTTCCCAGTGGCCTCCTTCAGCAGGCGCCTTGCCGGAGTCCGTCACGCCTGCTCCGGCGTCTGGGCCCCAGGAGAGCAGTTCGCGCTTTGACGGCGCGGTTCCGCAAAATGCTTGCGCTTCCGGTCCCGTCCCAGGTTTGGTGCTCCCTTAAACCGCTGGGCGGTGTCTATAAGACCTCGGACGTCCGCGACTCGAGGCCACTCCTGCGACATCATTATACAATGCCATGTAGAATTGAATGGTACGTACCCGCCTATATTCTAGGTTTGCTTGCATTGACTGATATATTCAATCTTTCTCATATGATGCCTAGATCCTGACATGTATGTTGCTTGATGTACTTTACAGGATGATGTACAGATCTGATTGAGATTAAACCATACATATGGAACACGTTGTGAATCTGGTTGATTTTCACAACAAAAGACATAACAAGGAGTTGGAGAAATAACTTAATGGGAGTAATGTAGTTAGTGGAAGTGGTGTAATTGTAGATTTTGCCGAAAAACTTGAAGGACTACCTAATAAAGCGAGAGCGTTAGTTGGAAATATGCTTTCTTCTATCGCACAGGCGGGTGTAAAACTAACTAAAAGGGGTAATGGATTATATCTTTCCCCTAAATAAAAAGAAATGGAGTGGTGGTTTAAACATCTTGGAAAGAATACAACGTCAAATATAGAACTCGATAAATATTGTAAGCAACTAAACCTCGATAACGTAAGTATTTGTACGAGGGATGAATTTCCAAAGTTACCTAAAAATACAGATAGTCCCCGACTTACAACGGGGTTACGTTCCGTCATGTCCGTCGGACGTCCGTTCCGTCGGAAGTCGGACCCCCTTTTGTGGACCTGTATTTTCAGGTAGTAGTTGGATCATAGCTCCAAAGTATGTGTACTATCATAGTATCATGTGTTAGTCTTAGGACGTTAATTACATGGGACATGTATTTCAAGTTAGTATTATGTCTTGAATTACATGTACCTATTGAACCACCTTTAGAGGCCATTTTTCCCTGCAAAGCAGGGGTTGGCCTTTTTTGGGCACCGTGGTCCCCTTTTTGAAGCAATGTTTTATGGCCGGATGCCCTTCCTGCCGCCAACCCTGTTGGTCACCTTTTTCGACACACAGGGAATTACCAGTGAACTGGTACTCAATTTGCCGACCTCTGAAGGATGACAGGCTGAGTCAACCCCCCTGGCGTTAATTCAGCGATCGACCGCGATTCGAACCCAGGATCCTAGGATCCCAAGCCTGCGTCCTAACCGCTAAGCCAACACCAGGCTATAACACCATGTATTAAGAGAAACTAAATTTAAATATCCTCTTAACATAGTAAATATATTTTGGCGTAAGTGTGATGAGGAGGCATCTATGGGGGATTGTGCTATGACTACGTACCCAACGCTTATGACAACTGATGAAAATAATTCTCCAATAGAGATTATAACAACATTTCGTAAGGATAATGTTTCTGGTGATAATATTGATGTTGTATCGATCCTCAAGATTTGATGGGGGCAAACTGTAAGGTTATTTGTGCAATCGAGGTTTCTCAGATCCTGGTTGGTGAGCATGGGTTGTTCATTCGATTGAAAGTTAATGATGTTGTTGTTAAACAAATATTTGAAAAGACACGTAAACGAATGGTTCGTAGTATGTAAGGGATGAGAGTTCCTATATAGCGATGGATTGTATTGCCTATGGTAAGCCTGGGTTTTTGCGTTCCTGCTGTAGGAATTCACATTCGCTGTCACAAATATTCACAAATGTTTGACAAACTTGCAATATACCAATGTTCGCAAAATAATTTTTTAACCGTGTGGTTAAAAAAATTGGTTGTATATAATTATTTAATTATGTTAGAAACTGGAAATTTGGGTAAATCGGGAAAATCATGAAAATCAGGAAAAATGACAAATTTGAAATTTTTTAAAAACCTTTTTTTTTTTTTGGAAAATCGTGAAATCTGAAAATTTAACAATTAATTGGTCACTTCCGGTTTGTGGTGAGTCACTTTCCTGTTTTTGGGTCGAATCCGTTTCGGTTTTGAGGCAAGGGGGGATACGGGGAATGTGGGGATTCTGCTCTGGCCTGGCCGTGTCCCAGAATGAACCTTTTACTATACTAATGATGTGGATAACAAGAATGTGATCATATGAAAAATGAATGCTGTACAATCAAGTTTTGATTAGAATTTGACAAATGAATGACACTGTAGTAGAAGCAATGAGTAAATGTAAAGATTCATGAAGAAGAGTGGCTTGCCTTCATACCTTAAACAGGTCACCTTCACGGCCTCCTTCAAGTAGTGTGTAGAAAGGGTCCAGACCAGGTCCAGCCAGGGCTGCAGCTGCTTGTAGGGTGCTGCACACATAGTGGGGGTTGGGAGGGGTCATTGTGCTGGAGTTGGGTAAGGGGCATTGTGGAGGATTGGGGTAAGGGGCATTGTGGAGGATTGGGGTAAGGGGCATTGTGGAGGAGTGGTGTAAGGGTCATTGCAGAGGATTGGGGTAAGGGGCATTGTGGAGGATCAGGGTAAGGGGCATTGTGGAGGTTTGGGGTAAGGGGCATTGTGGAGGTTTGGGGTAAGGGGCATTGTGGAGGATCAGGGTAAGGGGCATTGTGGAGGATCAGGGTAAGGGGCATTGTGGAGGATCGGGGCAGGGGGCATTGGGGAGGATTGGGGTAAGGGGCATTGTGGAGGATCAGGGTAAGGGGCATTGTGGAGGTTTGGGGTAAGGGGCATTGTGGAGGATCAGGGTAAGGGGCATTGTGGAGGATCAGGATAAGGGGCATTGTGGAGATTCGGGGTAGGGGGCATTGTGGAGGTTTGGGGTAAGGGGCATTGTGTAGGATCAGGGTAAGGGGCATTGTGGAGGTTTGGGGTAAGGGGCATTGCGGAGGATTGGGGTAAGGGGCATTGTGGAGGAGTGGGGTAAGGGTCATTGCAGAGGATTGGGGTAAGGGGCATTGATTGTGGAGGATCAGGGTAAGGGGCATTGTGGAGGTTTGGGGTAAGGGGCATCGTGGAGGATCAGGGTAAGGGGCATTGTGGAGGATCAGGATAAGGGGCATTGTGGAGATTCGGGGTAGGGGGCATTGTGGAGATTCTGGGTAGGGGGCATTGTGGAGGTTTGGGGTAAGGGGCATTGTGGAGGATCAGGGTAAGGGGCATTGTGGAGGTTCGGGGTAAGGGGCATAGTGGAGGATCAGGGTAGGGGGCATTGGGGTAAGGGGCATTGTGGAGGATCAGGGAAAGGGGCATTGGGGAGGATTGGGGTAAGGGGCATTGTGGAGGATCAGGGTGAGGGGCATTGGGGAGGATTGGGGTAAGGGGCATTGTGGAGGATCAGGGTAAGGGGCATTGTGGAGGATCAGGGTAAGGGGCATTGTGGAGGATCGGGGTAGGGGGCATTGGGGAGGATTGGGGTAAGGGGCATTGTGGAGGATCAGGGTAAGGGGCATTGTGGAGGATCCGGGTAGGGGGAATTGTGGAGGATTGGGGTAAGGGGCATTGTGGAGGATTGGGGTAAGGGGCATTGCAGAGGATTGGGGTAAGGGGAATTGCAGAGGATTGGGGTAAGGGGCATTGTGGAGGAGTGGGGTAAGGGACATTGTGGAGGATTGGGGTAAGGGGAATTGTGGAGGATCAGGGTAAGGGGCATTGTGGAGGTTTGGGGTAAGGGGCATTACAATAATAATAATAAAGGAGTCTTATATAGCCCCATCAAGCAGAGTAAACTACCCTCATGGTGCTTTACATTATCATGCGAACGCACACACACCGCACACACACACACAAACATACACACAAACATACACACACAGACACACCTTCACTCTTGCCCTATTCCTCTCCCTCCCCATTCAAAACCCACAGATGTGTACTCGCCCCATCCTCCTCCCCTCCCTCCCCCGCACAAGTACACAGACATACTCTCGATCTCTGTCCCACCTCAAACCAAAGGGAAAACATGACTTAGACTTTGAAAGACTTGTGAAACAGATCGGTTTTGAGGGAGGTTTTAAAGGCAGGAAGAGAGTCAACATGTCAGAGGAAGGCAAGTCATTCCAGAGCAGAGGTGCAGCAAAGGAAAAGGATTTCTCGCCAAACGACTTGGTGCTGGTGCGCGGCGGCTCTAAGGTCATAGAGTGACACAGTTTGTGTGTGTGTGTGTGTGTGTGTGTGTGTGTGTGTGTGTGTGTAATGTTACCGATAGACTCCTAAACGGAGAGGCTTACGTGCTTGATATTTGGCATAGACATGGCCATTGAGCCTGGGACGAACATGGCCGAACTCAAAATATTTGACGATCCATATTTTTTATTCATATTTACCTCAGCGCATTTCAGCGCACGGAATCAACGGAATCAGAGCAGGTGGGCGCTGATTCGCTCAGAGCGATCACGTGATGACGCTATGAACGATATGACGCTATGAACGATATGACGCTATGACGCTATGAAACGCTATCAACGGTATGAAGCTATGAAAAAAAAAATCTGAGGAGGATTCTGAGGAGGAGGAGGAGGATTCTGAGGAGGCCGGCTGTCCCAATGAAAATGAAAAAAAAAAATTTGAGGGGTGGGAGAGGGGGAGAGGGGAGAGGGGGAGAGGGGAGAGGGAGGAGGGAGGGGGGATGGGGGAAGAGGGGAAGGGGGAGGGGAGAGGGGAAGGGGGAGGGAGAGGGGAAGGGGGAGGGGAGGGGTGAAGGGGGAGGGGAGGGGGGAAGGGGGAGGGGAGGGGGGAAGGGGGAGGGGAGGGGGGAAGGGGGAGGGGAGGGGGGAAGGGGGAGGGGAGGGGGGAAGAGGGGGAGGGGAGGGGGGAGGGGGGAAGAGGGGGAGGGGAGGGGGGAGGGGAGGGGGGAGGGGAGGGGGGAAGAGGGGGAGGGGAGGGGGGAAGAGGGGGGAGGGGGGAAGAGGGGGAGGGGAGGGGGGGAGAGGGGAAGGGGGAGGGGAGGGGGCCAGGGGGGAGGGGAGGGGGGAGGACCAGGGGGGAGGGCCAGGGGGGAGGGAAGGGGATGGCCAGTCAACAATGACGTTGCAGTTCTCATGGTCGGAGAGCAGCACAACAATCGGACATAGTCCTGCATATTCGCAACAGCACGAAGCAGATTTTGGAGACTCACCGATCCTGTGACGTCCTCCAGTACCGGCGTTGCCGGGCGGGGGAAGGGAGACCCGTACATTCCCAACCCGTACATTCGCCCTCTCGACTCAAGCTCACTCGGACAAAAGCCTCGCACAAATTACACCGTGAAGGCCCAATGGTCATGTCTATGCCATAAATCACGGGCGCACTGAATTGAAAATATATAGAACGCTCATACTCCGTGAAAAGTGAAGCCGCCGTGTCGCCATCTTTGTCAGCACGACTCGACCAACTCGCTTCGCGGATCTCGTTTTGTGCGGCAAGAAACTGCTCCAATCGGTTACGGAAG
>NC_136266.1:2727353-2807353 GCF_964187855.1 Myxine glutinosa
GGAGGTTTGGGGTAAGGGGCATTGTGGAGGATCAGGGTAAGGGGCATTGTGGAGGTTCGGGGTAAGGGGCATAGTGGAGGATCAGGGTAGGGGGCATTGGGGTAAGGGGCATTGTGGAGGATCAGGGAAAGGGGCATTGGGGAGGATTGGGGTAAGGGGCATTGTGGAGGATCAGGGTGAGGGGCATTGGGGAGGATTGGGGTAAGGGGCATTGTGGAGGATCAGGGTAAGGGGCATTGTGGAGGATCAGGGTAAGGGGCATTGTGGAGGATCGGGGTAGGGGGCATTGGGGAGGATTGGGGTAAGGGGCATTGTGGAGGATCAGGGTAAGGGGCATTGTGGAGGATCCGGGTAGGGGGAATTGTGGAGGATTGGGGTAAGGGGCATTGTGGAGGATTGGGGTAAGGGGCATTGCAGAGGATTGGGGTAAGGGGAATTGCAGAGGATTGGGGTAAGGGGCATTGTGGAGGAGTGGGGTAAGGGACATTGTGGAGGATTGGGGTAAGGGGAATTGTGGAGGATCAGGGTAAGGGGCATTGTGGAGGTTTGGGGTAAGGGGCATTACAATAATAATAATAAAGGAGTCTTATATAGCCCCATCAAGCAGAGTAAACTACCCTCATGGTGCTTTACATTATCATGCGAACGCACACACACCGCACACACACACACAAACATACACACAAACATACACACACAGACACACCTTCACTCTTGCCCTATTCCTCTCCCTCCCCATTCAAAACCCACAGATGTGTACTCGCCCCATCCTCCTCCCCTCCCTCCCCCGCACAAGTACACAGACATACTCTCGATCTCTGTCCCACCTCAAACCAAAGGGAAAACATGACTTAGACTTTGAAAGACTTGTGAAACAGATCGGTTTTGAGGGAGGTTTTAAAGGCAGGAAGAGAGTCAACATGTCAGAGGAAGGCAAGTCATTCCAGAGCAGAGGTGCAGCAAAGGAAAAGGATTTCTCGCCAAACGACTTGGTGCTGGTGCGCGGCGGCTCTAAGGTCATAGAGTGACACAGTTTGTGTGTGTGTGTGTGTGTGTGTGTGTGTGTGTGTGTGTGTGTGTAATGTTACCGATAGACTCCTAAACGGAGAGGCTTACGTGCTTGATATTTGGCATAGACATGGCCATTGAGCCTGGGACGAACATGGCCGAACTCAAAATATTTGACGATCCATATTTTTTATTCATATTTACCTCAGCGCATTTCAGCGCACGGAATCAACGGAATCAGAGCAGGTGGGCGCTGATTCGCTCAGAGCGATCACGTGATGACGCTATGAACGATATGACGCTATGAACGATATGACGCTATGACGCTATGAAACGCTATCAACGGTATGAAGCTATGAAAAAAAAAATCTGAGGAGGATTCTGAGGAGGAGGAGGAGGATTCTGAGGAGGCCGGCTGTCCCAATGAAAATGAAAAAAAAAAATTTGAGGGGTGGGAGAGGGGGAGAGGGGAGAGGGGGAGAGGGGAGAGGGAGGAGGGAGGGGGGATGGGGGAAGAGGGGAAGGGGGAGGGGAGAGGGGAAGGGGGAGGGGAGAGGGGAAGGGGGAGGGGAGGGGTGAAGGGGGAGGGGAGGGGGGAAGGGGATGGCCAGTCAACAATGACGTTGCAGTTCTCATGGTCGGAGAGCAGCACAACAATCGGACATAGTCCTGCATATTCGCAACAGCACGAAGCAGATTTTGGAGACTCACCGATCCTGTGACGTCCTCCAGTACCGGCGTTGCCGGGCGGGGGAAGGGAGACCCGTACATTCCCAACCCGTACATTCGCCCTCTCGACTCAAGCTCACTCGGACAAAAGCCTCGCACAAATTACACCGTGAAGGCCCAATGGTCATGTCTATGCCATAAATCACGGGCGCACTGAATTGAAAATATATAGAACGCTCATACTCCGTGAAAAGTGAAGCCGCCGTGTCGCCATCTTTGTCAGCACGACTCGACCAACTCGCTTCGCGGATCTCGTTTTGTGCGGCAAGAAACTGCTCCAATCGGTTACGGAAGGGTTGTGGAAAGACTTTTCACAGCTGTTTCAGACATTTAATTCATATCGCACAAAATCGATACAAAACACGATCGCATAAAAGGTGAAAAAACGTGTGACGTGTGACGGGATGGAACATCACGTGATCGCTCTGAGCGAATCAGTCTGGCGGCGGAAATGAAAACAATCACGTGATCGCTCTGAGCGAATCAGCGAGCTGCTCTGGAACCGGCTGAGATTAGCGGGTACTTCGCTGAAATGCGCTGAGGTAAATATGAATAAAAAATATGGATCGTCAAATATTTTGAGTTCGGCCATGTTCGTCCCACGTTCAATGACCATGTCTATGCCAAATATCAAGCACGTAAGCCTCTCCGTTTAGGAGTCGATCGGTAACATTTTACACACACACACACACACACACACACACACACACACACACACACACACACACACACACACACACACACACACACACACACACACACACACACACACACACAAACACACAAACACACAAACACACACACACAGTGTTTTATATATATAGATTATATATCCTTTAAGGATTATTATATATGTGGAGCATATTGGAGCATTGTGGAGGATCAGGGTAAGGGGCATTGTGGAGGATTGGGGTAAGTGGCATTGTGGAGGATCAGGGTAAGTGGCATTGTGGAGGATTGGGGTAAGTGGCATTGTGGAGGATTGGGGTAAGGGGCATTGTGGAGGATTGGGGTAAGGGGCATTGTGGAAGATTGGGGTAAGTGGCATTGTGGAGGATTGGGGTAAGGGGCATTGTAGAGGATTGGGGTAAGTGGCATTGTGGAGGATTGGGGTATGGGGCATTGTGGAGGATTGGGGAATGGGGCATTGTGGAGGATTGGGGTAAGTGGCATTGTGGAGGATTGGGGTAAGTGGCATTGTGGAGGATTGGGGTAAGGTGCATTGTGTAGGATTCGGGTAAGGTGCATTGTGGAGGATTGGGGTAAGGGGCATTGTGGAGGAGTCCGGTAAGGGTCATTGCGGAGGAGTGGGGTAAGGGGCATTGTGGAGGAGTGGGGTAAGGGTCATTGCAGAGGAGTGGGGTAAGGGGCATTGCGGAGGAGTGGGGTAAGGGGCATTGCAGAGAATTGGGGTAAGGGGCATTGTGGAGGATTGGGGTAAGGGGCATTGTGGAGGATCGGGGTAAGGGGCATTGTGGAGGATTGCGGTAAGGGGAATTGTGGAAGCTTGAGGTAAGGAGCATTGCGGAGGATTGGGGTAAGTGGCATTGTGGAGGATTGGGGTAAGGGGCATTGTGGAGGATCGGGGTAAGGGGCATTGTGGAGGATTGGGGTAAGGGGCATTGTGGAGGATTGGGGTAAGTGGCATTGTGGAGGATTGGGGTAAGGGGCATTGTGGAAGATTGGGGTAAGTGGCATTGTGGAGGATTGGGGTAAGGGGCATTGTGGAGGATTGGGGTAAGTGGCATTGTGGAGGATTGGGGTAAGGGGCATTGTGGAGGATTGGGGTAAGGGGCATTGTGGAAGATTGGGGTAAGTGGCATTGTGGAGGATTGGGGTAAGGGGCATTGTAGAGGATTGGGGTAAGTGGCATTGTGGAGGATTGGGGTATGGGGCATTGTGGAGGATTGGGGAATGGGGCATTGTGGAGGATTGGGGTAAGTGGCATTGTGGAGGATTGGGGTAAGTGGCATTGTGGAGGATTGGGGTAAGGTGCATTGTGTAGGATTCGGGTAAGGTGCATTGTGGAGGATTGGGGTAAGGGGCATTGTGGAGGAGTCCGGTAAGGGTCATTGCGGAGGAGTGGGGTAAGGGGCATTGTGGAGGAGTGGGGTAAGGGTCATTGCAGAGGAGTGGGGTAAGGGGCATTGCGGAGGAGTGGGGTAAGGGGCATTGCAGAGAATTGGGGTAAGGGGCATTGTGGAGGATTGGGGTAAGGGGCATTGTGGAGGATCGGGGTAAGGGGCATTGTGGAGGATTGCGGTAAGGGGAATTGTGGAAGCTTGAGGTAAGGAGCATTGCGGAGGATTGGGGTAAGTGGCATTGTGGAGGATTGGGGTAAGGGGCATTGTGGAGGATCGGGGTAAGGGGCATTGTGGAGGATTGCGGTAAGGGGAATTGTGGAGGATCGGGGTAAGGGGCATTGTGGAGGATTGGGGTAAGGTGCATTGTGGAGGATTGGGGTAAGGGGCATTGTGGAGGAGTGGGGGTAAGGGTCATTGTGGAGGATTGGGGTAAGGGGAATTGCGGAGGAGTGGGGTAAGGGTCGTTCTGGACGATTGGGGTAAGGTGCATTGTGTAGGATTCGGGTAAGGTGCATTGTGGAGGAGTGGGGTAAGGGTCGTTCTGGACGATAGGGGTAAGGGGCATTGTGGAGGATTGGGGTGAGGGTCGTTCAGGAGGATTGGCATTCAGAGGTATTGTGGAGGAGTGGGGTAAGGGTCATTGTGGAGGATTAGGGTAAGGGGCATTGTGGAGGAGTGGGGTAAGGGTCGTTCTGGACGATAGGGGTAAGAGGAATTGTGGAGGAGTGGGGTAAGGGTCGTACTGGAGGAATGGGGTAAGGGGCATTGTGGAGGAGTGTGATGAGGGGCATTGTGGAGGATTGGGGTAAGAGGCATTGTGGAGGAGTGGGATAAGGGGCATTGCGGAGGAGTGGGGTAAGGGGCGTTGTGGAGCATTGGGGTAAGGGGCATTGTGGAGGATTGGGGTAAGGGGCATTGTGGAGGTTTGGGGTAAGGGGCATTGTGGAGCATTGGGGTAAGGGGCATTGTGGAGGATTGGGGTAAGGGGCATTGTGAAGGTTTGGGGTATGGGGAATTGTGGAGGATTGGGGTAAAGGGGCATTGTAGAGGATTTGGGTAAGGGGCATTGTGGAGGATTGGGGTAAGGGGTATTGTGGAGGATTGGGGTAAGGGGCAGTGTGGAGGATTGGGGTGAGGGGCATTGTGGAGGTTTGGGGTAAGGGGAATTGTGGAGGATTGGGGTAAGGGGCATTGTGGAGGATTGGGGTAAGGGGCATTGTGGAGGATTGGGGTAAGGGGCATTGTGGAGGATTGGGGTAAGGGGCATTGTGGAGGAGTGGGGTAAGGGGCATTGTGGAGGAGTGGGGTAAGGGGAATTGTGGAGGATTGGGGGTAAGGGTCGTTCTGGAGGATTGGGGAAAGGGGCATTGTGGAGGAGTGGGGTAAGGGGAGTTGTGGAGGATGTGACTGGGTTATTAAGGGGATTCAGTGAGATTACACCATGGATGTATAAACCACATGTGACTGGGTTATTAAGGGGATTACACCATCTATATATATAAACGTGAGATTACACTGAAGGAGTCCGGACTCCAGCAGAATACGGACAAAAGGTTGGCAAGGCACAAACTCGTCCGAGAAGATGTTTATTCGTAAAACCAACTCGGGAACACTAAAAAGCCCGTTTATCGGGCTGCCTTATCAAGCAAAAACCGAAACCGAAACCGAAAGCCACGCCTCTCAAGCGAGGCGTGCTTCGGTGGTCACGTGATCCACAGGTGTAGCTCATTATACCCGCACGCGCAGCACGCTTTGGCGGTCACGTGACCAGCCACTCTGGCGCCGTGGATCCCCGCCGGTGACGTCACCGGCTGGAGCAAGGAGATTCTGATGCCGGTCTTGCTTGGGGGACCCATGGGTCGCTACACACGCCCCCCCAGAATGGACTTGGTCCAGGGAGGTCAACCTGAGGGGGGTCCGGATGACCCAACCGAAACGACCCCTGGCCGGTCGCAGGGGGGGGGGGGGGGTCCGGTGTGGTGGTGGATGGTCGGATGGGGGGTGTAGTGGACGGGGGGCGGCCGCGCCACGGTGGCAGAGCCAGCCGTAGCGGCTGGCCGACGTCCATGTGGGCCGGTTTGAGGCGGTCCAGCGAGATCCGGTCCGCCCGCCCGCCGATGAAGGACTTGTTGTCCCGGCGTAGGACCCGGAAGGGTCTGTCGTAAGGTGGCCGGAGTGGCCCCCGGTGCGCGTCGTGGCGCACAAAGACGTACTCCGCCGTGCGGAGTGCTGGGGGGACGGAGGAGTGGGGGTCGCCGTGGCGGGACGTTGGCACCGGGGCGAAACGTTGGGCGGCCTCCTGGAAGTCCGTGCGCTGGCGCGCGGCGGACCAGGGGCTGGTGGCGTCGGGCACGAACTCGCCCGGGACGCGGAGAGTCTGGCCGGACACCAGCTCGGCGGTGGACGCCTGGAGGTCCTCCTTGGGGGCCGTGCGGAGGCCCAAAAGGACCCACGGGAGCCGGTCGGCCCACCCATCGTCCTGGAGGCCGGCCATGAGTGCGGCCTTCATGGAGCGGTGAAACCGCTCACACAACCCGTTGGCTTGGGGGTGGTAGGCCGTGGTGCGGTGCAGAGTGACTCCCAACGAGCGGGCAACCGCGCCCAAAAGTTCGGACGTGAACTGTGGGCCGCGGTCGGACGAGATGTCCGCCGGTGCACCGAAGCGCGCGACCCAGGTGGCGATGAACGCCTGCGCCACGTTGGCGGTGGTGGTGAGGGGCACGGCCTCCGGCCACCTGGTGGTCCTGTCCACCATGGTGAGCAGGTGGGTGAACCCCCACGATGTGGGCAGGGGACCCACCAGGTCCACGTGGACGTGGTCGAAACGCCGCTCGGGCACGGTGAAAGGAGCCAACGGAGCCAGGGTGTGACGGTGGACCTTGGCCCGCTGGCAGGCTGTGCAGGCGTTGGCCCAGTCGCGGACGTCTCGTCACAACCCGTGCCAGACGAAGCGTGCCGACACCAGCTTCTGGGACGCCTTCCGGCCTGGGTGCGAGAGGTCGTGGAGGGAAGCGAAAATGCGGTGCCGCCAGGAGACCGGCACGACGGGGCGCGGTCGGCCCTGGGAGACGTCGCAAAGCAGGACCGTGCCCGCGAAGGGGACGTCAGCCAAACGGAGGCCCGTGTCTGCCACCCTGAGCGCCTGCACAGTGCCGTCGGTGGTGTGGTCCGTCGCCATCAGGGCGAAATCCACGCCGAGGTGGACGGCGTTGGCGCCGGCCCGAGAAAGGCAGTCGGCCATGGTGTTGTCTTTCCCGGCGACGTGCCGGATGTCCGTGGTGTATTCCGACACAGCGGAGAGGTGGCGCTGCTGGCGGGCCGACCACGGCTCCGTGACCTTGGCCATTGCGAAAATCAATGGCTTGTGGTCGACAAAGGCCATGAATGGGCGGCCCTCCAGGAGGTGGCGAAAATGGCGGACGGCCAGGTACAGCCCGAGGAGCTCGCGGTCGAACGTGCTGTACTTCAGCTCGTTGGGCAGGAGTTGCCGGCTGAAGAATGCGAGCGGCTGCCAGGCCCCGTTCACCCATTGCTCATGGACCGCGCCCACGGCGTAGTCGGAGGCGTCCGTGGTGAGGACGATGGGGGCATGGGGTACCGGGTGGGCCAGCAGTGTGGCGTTGGCGAGGGCCCGTTTCGCGCCGGCAAAAGCCGTGTCCATGTCCGTGGACCAGACGACGTCGTGCTTCGCCGGCTGGCCTCGGAGGGCGGCGTACAAGGGCCGCATGAGTTGCGCCGCTTGGGGCACGAAGCGGTGGTAGAAGTTCACCATCCCGAGGAACTCCTGCAGCACCTTGATGGAGCGGAGGCGCGGGAAAGCGGCGATGGCCTCGAATTTGGCCGGCAGCGGCACAGCGCCGTGCCGGGTGATGCGGTGGCCCAAAAAGTCGATCGTCACCGCACCAAAGTGACATTTGGCTGGGTTGACAATCAAGCCGTGCTCGCTGAGGCGGCCGAAGAGCGTCCGGAGGTGGAGGAGGTGCTCGGCTCTGGACGTGCTGGCGACGAGGATGTCGTCCAGGTAGGTGAAGAGGAACGGCAGGTCGCGCAGCACGCCGTCCATCAGGCGCTGGAACGCCTGCGCCGCGTTTTTGAGGCCGAAGGGCATCCGGAGGAACTCAAAGAGGCCGAAAGGTGTGATCACGGCCGTCTTCGGGATGTCGGCCGGGCGGACGGGCACCTGGTGGTACCCCCGAATCAGGTCCACTTTAGAAAAAATGGTCCGCCCCGCCAACCGGGCGGAAAAATCCTGGATGTGCGGGACAGGGTACCTGTCGGGGGGTAGTGGCGTCGTTGAGGCGGAGGTAGTCGCCGCATGGCCGCCATCCGCTCCCCGGCTTCGGGATGATGTGCAACGGCGAGGCCCAGGCACTGCCGGAGCGCCGTACGATGCCGAGGCGCTCCAGCGCCGTGAACTCGGCTTTGGCGACGGCGAGTTTGGCGGGGTCGAGACGGCGAGCCCGGGCGGACACCGGCGGGCCCGTAGTGGGGATGTGATGCTCGATGCCGTGCCTCACCGCGATGGCCGAAAACGTCGGCCGCGTGAGGGCCGGTAACTCTGCGAGGAGACGTGCGAAGTCGTCCGCCAATGGGAGGGCGCAGGAAAACTCGGTGGGTGCGGCCCGGCTCAAGGCGCACGCCAGGGAGCTGAAAGTCTCGGCGTTGACGAGACGCCGGCGTTTCACGTCTACCAGCAGCCCGTGGGCGCACAAGAAATCGGCCCCGAGCAAAGCCATGGGGATGTCCGCCGTCACGAACTCCCAGTGAAAGAGCTGGCTGCCGAAGCGGCGGGCGACGGTGCGTGGGCCGAAAGTGCGGAAGGCGGAGCCGTTGGCCGCGACCAATGGGGGGGCCGCAGACGGCGGCCCGCCTGTCCTCCGCCGAAGCGGGAATGACGCTCAGCTGGGCGCCGGTGTCGCAGAGGAAGCGCCGCCCCGACGCTCGGTCCGCGATGAACAGCAGGTTTCCGGAACGGTCGGCGTTCATTGCTGGGAGGGAACGCCGGCTCACCCGTTTCCCGGGGTCGAACGTGCACGGGGGTCGGCATGATCGGGCCTGCCGCCCGAACCTGGCGTGGAAATAGCACCAGGCCGGGTCCGGCGGGGGCTCCGGTCGACACGGCGTCGCCGCTGCCAGTCGTGCCGGCCCGGCGGTCTCCGGGAAGGAGACTGCGTCGCGGGCGTCGGGCGGGTGGGCGGGAAGGCTCCCGGCCGCCACCCCGACGAGCTGGCTCGCCGCTCCGGCGAGCTGGCTTGCCGAAGCGATCTTGTCGGCCTCCTTGGCGAGGTAACGGGGGTTTACGATGGTCGTACCTGCCAGGGCGACCCGTACCGGGGCCGGGAGCTGGCGAAGAAAGAGCTCCTGAAACAGGAAATCCGAGGGGTGCTCGCCGAGCAACGCGAGCATGTAGTCCATGCGCTCGGACGGGCGCGTATCGCCGAGCTCCGGTAGGTCGAGCAGGCGTCGTGCGCGCTCAGCCGGGGAAAGGGCGAACGCGCCCAGCAGAAGTGCCTTGATGGCGTTGTACTTGCCGTCAGCGGGCGGGTACTGGAGGAAGCTCAGGCAGCGGGTGGCGTCCTCTGTGATGCCACGCAGGGCGAACTGGGAGTCCGCCTGCGCGAACCAGACGGTGGCATGTGCTTCCCAGAAGGTGGGCAGCTTGAGGGACACTGCGGTGTCCATTGCCGTGTTGCAAATTCGGGGTCACCAGTGAAGGAGTCCGGACTCCAGCAGAATACGGATAAAAGGATGGCAAGGCACAAACTCGTCCGAGAAGATGTTTATTCGTAAAACCAACTCGGGAACACTAAAAAGCCCGTTTATCGGGCTGCCTTATAAAGCAAAACCAAAAACCGAAACCGAAAGCCACGCCTCTCAAGCGAGGCGTGCTTCGGTGGTCACGTGATCCACAGGTGTAGCTCATTATACCCGCACGCGCGGCACGCTTTGGTGGTCACGTGACCAGCCATCTGGCGCCGTGGATCCCCGCCGGTGACGTCACCGGCTGGAGCAAGGAGATTCTGATGCCGGTCTTGCTTGGGGGACCCATGGGTCGCTACAACACCATCGATATATATATAAACGCGAGTTGTCTATGTGTGTGTGTGTGTGTGTCTAGTTTTTGTGTGTCCGCATTTTATTCAGAGATGGCTGAACGGATCTTCATCAAACTTTCAGAGGTTCATCAGTGAGTGCCTGGGAGTGTTTTATGCAAAAACAAAAAAAGTGAAAAAAAAAAGTTCGGTTTTTTCGGAGTTAAAAAAAAATACAAAAATAATAATAATCGCTCGATAGTGCCGAAGCATTTTAAAATTAGACAGTTATATACAAGTACACATTCACATAAATAAATACAAAACAATTACCAGACATTTGAATACAAATAAATCAAACAATTCCGGAAGTGTATGAATTTGGCAATAAGGCTTCTTCTTCTACCTGAATGTCATCACACTTAATAACTCAGAAACGTGAGCCACATTCACTCAAACGTGAGCCACATTCACTCAGAAACGTGAGCCACTCCCCTTCCTCTCCTGCCTCCTCCCTCCCCTTCCCCCCTCCTCCCCCCCCCCCCCCCCCCACCCAACCCCCATTCTCCCCCCAGCCCAGCCCCATGTGACTTGGTTGTTAAGGGGATTCAGTTAGATTACACCATACATGTATAAACCGCATGTGACTGGGTTATTAAGGGAATCCGTGAGATTACACCATACATGTATAAACCACATGTGACTGGGTTATTGAGGGGATCCGTGAGATTACACCATACATGTATAAACCACATGTGACTGGGTTATTAAGGGAATCCGTGAGATTACACCATACATGTATAAACCACATGTGACTGGGTTATTAAGGGAATCCGTGAGATTACACCATACATGTATAAACCACATGTGACTGGGTTATTAAGGGAATCCGTGAGATTACACCATACATGTATAAACCGCATGTGACTGGGTTATTAAGGGAATCCGTGAGATTACACCATACATGTATAAACCACATGTGACTGGGTTATTGAGGGAATCCGTGAGATTACACCATACATGTATAAACCACATGTGACTGGGTTATTAAAGGAATCCGTGAGATTACACTATACATGTATAAACCACATGTGACTAGGTTATTGAGGGGATGTGTGAGATTACACCATACATGTATAAACCACATGTGACTGGGTTATTGAGGGAATCCGTGAGATTACACCATACATGTATGAACCACATGTGACTGGGTTATTAAGGGAATCCGTGAGATTACACCATACAGGTATAAACCACATGTGACTGGGTTATTGAGGGAATCCGTGAGATTACACCATACATGTATAAACCACATGTGACTGGGTTATTGAGGGAATCCGTGAGATTACACCATACATGTATGAACCACATGTGACTGGGTTATTAAGGGAATCCGTGAGATTACACCATACATGTATAAACCACATGTGACTGGGTTATTAAGGGAATCCGTGAGATTACACCATGCATGTATAAACCACATGTGACTGGGTTATTAAGGGAATCCGTGAGATTACACCATACATGTATAAACCGCATGTGACTGGGTTATTAAGGGAATCCGTGAGATTACACCATACATGTATAAACCACATGTGACTGGGTTATTAAGGGAATCCGTGAGATTACACCATACATGTATAAACCACATGTGACTGGGTTATTAAAGGAATCCGTGAGATTACACTATACATGTATAAACCACATGTGACTAGGTTATTGAGGGGATGTGTGAGATTACACCATACATGTATAAACCACATGTGACTGGGTTATTGAGGGAATCCGTGAGATTACACCATACATGTATGAACCACATGTGACTGGGTTATTAAGGGAATCCGTGAGATTACACCATACAGGTATAAACCACATGTGACTGGGTTATTGAGGGAATCCGTGAGATTACACCATACATGTATAAACCACATGTGACTGGGTTATTGAGGGAATCCGTGAGATTACACCATACATGTATAAACCACATGTGACTGGGTTATTAAGGGAATCCGTGACATTAAACCATGCATGTATAAACCACATGTAACTGGGTTATTAAGGGAATCCGTGAGATTACACCATACATGTATAAACCACATGTGACTGGGTTATTGAGGGGATCCGTGAGATTGCACCATACATGTATAAACCACATGTGACTGGGTTATTCAGGGAATCCGTGAGATTACACCATACATGTATAAACCACATGTGACTGGGTTATTGAGGGAATCTGTGAGATTACACCATACATGTATAAACCGCATGTGACTGGGTTATTGAGGGAATCTGTGAGATTACACCATACATGTATAAACCGCATGTGACTGGGTTATTGAGGGAATCCGTGAGATTACACCATACATGTATAAACCACTTGTGACTGGGTTATTGAGGGAATCCGTGAGATTACACCATACATGTATAAACCACATGTGACTGGGTTATTGAGGGGATCCGTGAGATTACACCATACATGTATAAACCGCATGTGACTGGGTTATTGAGGGAATCCGTGAGATTACACCATACATGTATAAACCGCATGTGACTGGGTTATTGAGGGAATCCGTGAGATTACACCATACATGTATAAACCACATGTGACTGGGTTATTAAGGGAATCCGTGAGATTACACCATACATGTATAAACCACATGTGACTGGGTTATTAAGGGAATCCGTGAGATTACACCATACATGTATAAACCACATGTGACTGGGTTATTAAGGGAATCCGTGAGATTACACCATACATGTATAAACCACATGTGACTGGGTTATTGAGGGGATCCGTGAGATTGCACCATACATGTATAAACCACATGTGACTGGGTTATTCAGGGAATCCGTGAGATTACACCATACATGTATAAACCACATGTGACTGGGTTATTGAGGGAATCTGTGAGATTACACCATACATGTATAAACCACATGTGACTGGGTTATTGAGGGGATCCGTCAGATTGCACCATACATGTATAAACCACATGTGACTGGGTTATTCAGGGAATCCGTGAGATTACACCATACATGTATAAACCACATGTGACTGGGTTATTGAGGGAATCTGTGAGATTACACCATACATGTATAAACCGCATGTGACTGGGTTATTGAGGGAATCTGTGAGATTACACCATACATGTATAAACCGCATGTGACTGGGTTATTGAGGGAATCCGTGAGATTACACCATACATGTATAAACCACATGTGACTGGGTTATTGAGGGAATCCGTGAGATTACACCATACATGTATAAACCACATGTGACTGGGTTATTGAGGGAATCTGTGAGATTACACCATACATGTATAAACCGCATGTGACTGGGTTATTGAGGGAATCCGTGAGATTACACCATACATGTATAAACCGCATGTGACTGGGTTATTGAGGGAATCCGTGAGATTACACCATGCATGTATAAACCACATGTGACTGGGTTATTAAGGGAATCCGTGAGATTACACCATACATGTATAAACCACATGTGACTGGGTTATTAAGGGAATCCGTGAGATTACACCATACATGTATAAACCACATGTGACTGGGTTATTAAGGGAATCCGTGAGATTACACCATACATGTATAAACCACATGTGACTGGGTTATTAAGGGAATCCGTGAGATTACACCATACATGTATAAACCACATGTGACTGGGTTATTAAGGGAATCCGTGAGATTACACCATACATGTATAAACCACATGTGACTGGGTTATTAAGGGAATCCGTGAGATTACACCATACATGTATAAACCGCATGTGACTGGGTTATTAAGGGGATCCGTGAGATTACACCATGCATGTATAAACCACATGTGACTGGGTTATTAAAGGAATCCGTGAGATTACACCATGCATGTATAAACCACATGTGACTGGGTTATTGAGGGAATCCGTGAGATTACACCATACATGTATAAACCACATGTGACTGGGTTATTGAGGGAATCTGTGAGATTACACCATACATGTATAAACCGCATGTGACTGGGTTATTGAGGGAATCTGTGAGATTACACCATACATGTATAAACCGCATGTGACTGGGTTATTGAGGGAATCCGTGAGATTACACCATACATGTATAAACCACATGTGACTGGGTTATTGAGGGAATCCGTGAGATTACACCATACATGTATAAACCACATGTGACTGGGTTATTGAGGGAATCTGTGAGATTACACCATACATGTATAAACCGCATGTGACTGGGTTATTGAGGGAATCCGTGAGATTACACCATACATGTATAAACCGCATGTGACTGGGTTATTGAGGGAATCCGTGAGATTACACCATGCATGTATAAACCACATGTGACTGGGTTATTAAGGGAATCCGTGAGATTACACCATACATGTATAAACCACATGTGACTGGGTTATTAAGGGAATCCGTGAGATTACACCATACATGTATAAACCACATGTGACTGGGTTATTAAGGGAATCCGTGAGATTACACCATACATGTATAAACCGCATGTGACTGGGTTATTAAGGGAATCCGTGAGATTACACCATACATGTATAAACCGCATGTGACTGGGTTATTAAGGGAATCCGTGAGATTACACCATACATGTATAAACCACATGTGACTGGGTTATTAAGGGAATCCGTGAGATTACACCATACATGTATAAACCGCATGTGACTGGGTTATTAAGGGGATCCGTGAGATTACACCATGCATGTATAAACCACATGTGACTGGGTTATTAAAGGAATCCGTGAGATTACACCATGCATGTATAAACCACATGTGACTGGGTTATTGAGGGAATCTGTGAGATTACACCATACATGTATAAACCACATGTGACTGGGTTATTAAGGGAATCCATGAGATTACACCATACATGTATAAACCACATGTGACTGGGTTATTGAGGGAATCCGTGAGATTACACCATACATGTATAAACCACATGTGACTGGGTTATTAAGGGAATCCGTGAGATTACACCATACATGTATAAACCACATGTGACTGGGTTATTGAGGGAATCCGTGAGATTACACCATGCATGTATAAACCACATGTGACTGGGTTATTGAGGGAATCCGTGAGATTACAGCATGCATGTATAAACCACATGTGACTGGGTTATTGAGGGAATCCGTGAGATTACACCATACATGTATAAACCACATGTGACTGGGTTATTAAGGGAATCCGTGAGATTACACCATACATGTATAAACCACATGTGACTGGGTTATTAAGGGAATCCGTGAGATTACACCATACATGTATAAACCACATGTGACTGGGTTATTAAGGGAATCCGTGAGATTACACCATACATGTATAAACCACATGTGACTGGGTTATTGAGGGAATCCGTGAGATTACACCATACATGTATAAACCACATGTGACTGGGTTATTGAGGGAATCCGTGAGATTACACCATGCATGTATAAACCACATGTGACTGGGTTATTGAGGGAATCCGTGAGATTACACCATACATGTATAAACCGCATGTGACTGGGTTATTAAGGGAATCCGTGAGATTACACCATACATGTATAAACCACATGTGACTGGGTTATTGAGGGGATCCGTGAGATTGCACCATACATGTATAAACCACATGTGACTGGGTTATTAAGGGAATCCGTGAGATTACACCATACATGTATAAACCACATGTGACTGGGTTATTGAGGGAATCCGTGAGATTACACCATGCATGTATAAACCACATGTGACTGGGTTATTGAGGGAATCCGTGAGATTACACCATGCATGTATAAACCACATGTGACTGGGTTATTGAGGGAATCCGTGAGATTACACCATACATGTATAAACCACATGTGACTGGGTTATTGAGGGAATCCGTGAGATTACACCATACATGTATAAACCGCATGTGACTGGGTTATTAAGGGAATCCGTGAGATTACACCATACATGTATAAACCACATGTGACTGGGTTATTGAGGGGATCCGTGAGATTGCACCATACATGTATAAACCGCATGTGACTGGGTTATTAAGGGAATCCGTGAGATTACACCATACATGTATAAACCACATGTGACTGGGTTATTGAGGGGATCCGTGAGATTACACCATACATGTATAAACCACATGTGACTGGGTTATTGAGGGGATCCGTGAGATTACACCATACATGTATAAACCACATGTGACTGGGTTATTGAGGGGATCCGTGAGATTGCACCATACATGTATAAACCACATGTGACTGGGTTATTAAGGGAATCCGTGAGATTACACCATACATGTATAAACCGCATGTGACTGGGTTATTGAGGGGATCCGTGAGATTGCACCATACATGTATAAACCACATGTGACTGGGTTATTCAGGGAATCCGTGAGATTGCACCATACATGTATAAACCACATGTGACTGGGTTATTCAGGGAATCCGTGAGATTGCACCATACATGTATAAACCACATGTGACTGGGTTATTGAGGGGATCCGTGAGATTACACCATACATGTATAAACCACATGTGACTGGGTTATTGAGGGGATCCGTGAGATTACACCATACATGTATAAACCACATGTGACTGGGTTATTCAGGGAATCCGTGAGATTGCACCATACATGTATAAACCACATGTGACTGGGTTATTCAGGGAATCCGTGAGATTACACCATACATGTATAAACCACATGTGACTGGGTTATTGAGGGAATCCGTGAGATTACACCATACATGTATAAACCACATGTGACTAGGTTATTGAGGGAATCCGTGAGATTACACCATGTATTTTTGAACCAGGAGTGTCCGTCCATATGTGCGTCCCCAAACGAATCCCTGTTTTGGGGCTATCCCTGCTAAACCTCTGTGGAATGTTTTGGGGTCCCAGCGGATGTTGTAAGGTAGGTAGGAGCTTTCATAAATTCCTCAATAACAGTATGATTTTGAAATTATCTCGATACCGAGCTGCTCCGAATCCGGAAGTGAACACATGACGAGAATGAGCCGGTTTGATAATATCTCCATACAATCGTCATTTATCCGTATTTTGTTATCGTATCAATGTGTGATTGGGATGAAGCTGTTGGGAATCGAGTGAATACAATTATGATTTTGAATTTCCAACCGAACGGAACTGCTCCATATCCGGATGTAACGTCAGCACGGATTTACATATTTGTTTGTCACGAGTGTTGGCGTCGGTTTATTTTTTTATATTCATGCTATTTAATTTGCGATTGGAGTGACGCTGTTTGGAATGAAAAGAGAGATATTGAGTTTAAATGAACTAGGGCATGCCCGTACTATATCTATATCTAAAATTATATCCCCCCCCTCTATTTACATGAAATGGTTTGGTCCAAAGCGAACGGCTTGCGAGTACGGTGACAATCCCCCCCCTCTATTTACATGCAATGGTTTGGTCCAAAGCGAACGGCTTCCGGAGTTTGGTAAAGAAATCGCCATCGCGTGCACAAACGCGCAGGAAAGCGAATGAATCGCAAATTCGGTTTTATTAGTTTTAAAACATAGTTTAACGCCAACATAGTTTGCAAACGTGAAATAAATGAATACGCTCTCAAATGTGCCATCCGAGGCAGAGTGTGTCCTCCACGTTCGGCACACGCGATCGTTCGCTGCTCTCTGATTGGTTGAATCGTTTTTTGGACATAGCTCGGTAAGTAATTGTCCGATTAATATGAAACCTTGAAAAGGCACATCCTCGGGTCCCCAGCAATATACCTGGCAAGTTAAAAGTATATCGGACCCGTGGTTGTCGAGAAACAGCGGTCACAGACAAACAAACGTACAGACGTACAAACGTACAGACGTACAGAGATTACTGGAATTATAGATAGATGAGGAAATGATGTGGGGGTTTCTATTTTCTAATCGGGACATTCGCGGATCGCCATGTGCAGATTCGCCATTGGCTGGGTACAGAACCATTCAAACAGGTACGTTTTTTTGCCCCATTCCTTCACGAACCTGCTGTCCATGCTTGATGTTCGGCTACAGGTGGCACAGGAATGTGGAATCCATGGGTTCATCGTTTCCCATTCGCCGTTTTTTTTTTAAAACCAAATTCTTTCACGAACCTGCTGTCCATGTCTGACGTGCGATGGAATGTGGCACAGGAATGTGGAATCCATGGGTTCATCGTTTCCCATTCGCCGTTTTTTTTTTCCAACCAAATTCTTTCACGAACCTGCTGTCCATGTCTGACGTGCGATGGAATGTGGAATCCATGGGTTCATTGTTTCCCATTCGCCGTTTTTTTTTAAACCAAATTCTTTCACGAACCTGCTGTCCATGTCTGACGTGCGATGGAATGTGGCACAGGAATGTGGAATCCATTGGTTCCATGTTTTAGCATTCACCGTTTCCGCATTGTTTGTTTGCGGTAGCATCACTGGGCAACGTGCGGCCTTCCTCCAATGCCTAACACATGAACTATCTTTCAGGGTTCAACCTCCATCCCGTGTGCACGTGTTACCTCATAATTGTACAAGGTTCCACGGTGTGCAGGAAGACGTCGTGCCGCCAAAATTCATCCCTTAATATGGAGGGGCACCGCAACAATGGCACAGCCACGCTTCTACAACCGGCGGGCCAAGATCATCTGGACATCTGGATATTAAATCGTCATGGCTGCTTGACATCGAGAACTAGAACGGGCACTCGGTAGAGCGCATACCTTCGCCGCAGCTACTGTTCTGTACTTGGTAAAAATACGATTTTGACCTTTTCGTGACCTTGACCTTGACCTTTGACCCGATTGCTCCCAAAATCTAATCAAATGTGTCCCGTATAATAACCAATCATCCCACCAAATTTCATGCAATTCGGTTGAATACTTTTTGAGTTATGCGAATAACATACACACACACACACAGACATACAAATAAATACACAGCGATCAAAACATAACCTTCCGCTTTTGCGAAGGTAATAACTACCATTAGGTCGGCCATGACATCCAGGGCACAGCTAGCGCAGGGGTGACCAATCGATGTGTTACTTACGTGGTGTTTATGCGCCAAATAAAAATGGCCGCGTCCAACTCGCCGGAAGTCACGAGGTGTCTGCCATCGTTGGCGCAGCACAACCTGGCGATACCCCTCGGGTGGCACGGAACTGTGGCGGCACGGTGCACGTTTCCATCCAAGGGCAGCAAGTGCACGCCCACCTGGAAAACACATTACCACATCACGTGACCTTCCTTATCACTCACTTGACACTGAACTCCATTGCTAGTGGGTTGGGCTTGGATTGAAAAGAACATGTAGTACATGTGATACCTCTGAACATATGAATCTCATGTTTGACAATGATTGCCTGTGCCTCTATCCATTGTTGGGTGAGTAGAAGCAGCATGCCCAAGGTGGAGTGACCAGGTGTAAATCAAAATAGGTGATGTGAGATGAGGTTGTTGGAGAAAAGGAAGGATCTCATAGTTTGGATGGTAAGGAAATCGATCTAAAATCAGGTATTTAGTACTTTGGATTCGCATAGTGCTCACCATCAAATTCCGATTTCAGAGGCTGATAAGCAGTCCACGGCTTTCGAGTCGGGTGAGAGACACTATCAGTTTTGTCGAATACCCTTTGGCGTAACGAATTACACGTACCAACTGTGATGATGGATTCATGACTCCCTTTGGCGTAACGAATTACACGTACCAACTGTGATGATGGATTCATTACTCCCTTTGGCGTAACGAATTACACGTACCAACTGTGATGATGGATTCATGACTCCCTTTGGCGTAACGAATTACATGTACCAACTGTGATGATGGATTCATTACTCCCTTTGGCGTAACGAATTACACGTACCAACTGTGATGATGGATTCATGACTCCCTTTGGCGTAACGAATTACATGTACCAACTGTGATGATGGATTCATTACTCCCTTTGGCGTAACGAATTACATGTACCAACTGTGATGATGGATTCATGACTCCCTTTGGCGTAACGAATAACACGTACCAACTGTGATGATGGATTCATGACTCCCTTTGGCGTAACGAATAACACGTACCAACTGTGATGATGGATTCATTACTCCCTTTGGCGTAACGAATTACACGTACCAACTGTGATGATGGATTCATGACTCCCTTTGGCGTAACGAATTACATGTACCAACTGTGATGATGGATTCATGACTCCCTTTGGCGTAACGAATAACACGTACCAACTGTGATGATGGATTCATGACTCCCTTTGGCGTAACGAATAACACGTACCAACTGTGATGATGGATTCATTACTCCCTTTGGCGTAACGAATTACACGTACCAACTGTGATGATGGGTTCATGACTCCCTTTGGCGTAACGAATTACACGTACCAACTGTGATGATGGATTCATTACTCCCTTTGGCGTAACGAATTACACGTATCAACTGTGATGATGGATTCATGACTCCCTTTGGCGTAACGAATTACACGTACCAACTGTGATGATGGATTCATGACTCCTTTTGGCGTAACGAATTACACGTACCAACTGTGATGATGGGTTCATGACTCCCTTTGGCGTAACGAATTACACGTACCAACTGTGATGATGGATTCATGACTCCTTTTGGCGTAACGAATTACACGTACCAACTGTGATGATGGGTTCATGACTCCCTTTGGCGTAACGAATTACACGTACCAACTGTGATGATGGATTCATTACTCCCTTTGGCGTAACGAATAACACGTACCAACTGTGATGATGGATTCATGACTCCCTTTGGCGTAACGAATTACACGTACCAACTGTGATGATGGATTCATGACTCCCTTTGGCGTAACGAATTACACGTACCAACTGTGATGATGGATTCATGACTCCCTTTGGCGTAACGAATTACACGTACCAACTGTGATGATGGATTCATGACTCCCTTTGGCGTAACGAATTACACGTACCAACTGTGATGATGGATTCATGACTCCCTTTGGCGTAACGAATTACACGTACCAACTGTGATGATGGATTCATTACTCCCTTTGGCGTAACGAATAACACGTACCAACTGTGATGATGGATTCATGACTCCCTTTGGCGTAACGAATTACACGTATCAACTGTGATGATGGATTCATTACTCCCTTTGGCGTAACGAATAACACGTACCAACTGTGATGATGGATTCATTACTCCCTTTGGCGTAACGAATAACACGTACCAACTGTGATGATGGATTCATGACTCCCTTTGGCGTAACGAATTACACGTACCAACTGTGATGATGGATTCATGACTCCCTTTGGCGTAACGAATTACACGTACCAACTGTGATGATGGATTCATGACTCCCTTTGGCGTAACGAATTACACGTACTACCAACTGTGATGATGGATTCATTACTCCTTTTGGCGTAACGAATTACACGTACCAACTGTGATGATGGATTCATGACTCCCTTTGGCGTAACGAATTACACGTACCAACTGTGATGATGGATTCATGACTCCCTTTGGCGTAACGAATTACACGTACCAACTGTGATGATGGATTCATTACTCCCTTTGGCGTAACGAATTACACGTACCAACTGTGATGATGGATTCATGACTCCCTTTGGCGTAACGAATTACACGTACCAACTGTGATGATGGATTCATTACTCCCTTTGGCGTAACGAATTACACGTACCAACTGTGATGATGGATTCATGACTCCCTTTGGCGTAACGAATTACACGTACCAACTGTGATGATGGATTCATGACTCCCTTTGGCGTAACGAATTACACGTACCAACTGTGATGATGGATTCATTACTCCCTTTGGCGTAACGAATTACACGTACCAACTGTGATGATGGATTCATGACTCCCTTTGGCGTAACGAATTACACGTACCAACTGTGATGATGGATTCATTACTCCCTTTGGCGTAACGAATTACACGTACCAACTGTGATGATGGATTCATGACTCCCTTTGGCGTAACGAATTACATGTACCAACTGTGATGATGGATTCATTACTCCCTTTGGCGTAACGAATTACACGTACCAACTGTGATGATGGATTCATGACTCCCTTTGGCGTAACGAATTACACGTACCAACTGTGATGATGGATTCATGACTCCCTTTGGCGTAACGAATTACACGTACCAACTGTGATGATGGATTCATTACTCCCTTTGGCGTAACGAATTACATGTACCAACTGTGATGATGGATTCATGACTCCCTTTGGCGTAACGAATTACACGTACCAACTGTGATGATGGATTCATTACTCCCTTTGGCGTAACGAATTACATGCACCAACTGTGATGATGGATTCATTACTCCCTTTGGCGTAACGAATTACACGTACCAACTGTGATGATGGATTCATGACTCCCTTTGGCGTAACGAATTACACGTACCAACTGTGATGATGGATTCATTACTCCCTTTGGCGTAACGAATTACACGTACCAACTGTGATGATGGATTCATGACTCCCTTTGGCGTAACGAATTACACGTACCAACTGTGATGATGGATTCATGACTCCCTTTGGCGTAACGAATTACACGTACCAACTGTGATGATGGATTCATGACTCCCTTTGGCGTAACGAATTACACGTACCAACTGTGATGATGGATTCATTACTCCCTTTGGCGTAACGAATTACACGTACCAACTGTGATGATGGATTCATGACTCCCTTTGGCGTAACGAATTACACGTACCAACTGTGATGATGGATTCATTACTCCCTTTGGCGTAACGAATTACACGTACCAACTGTGATGATGGATTCATGACTCCCTTTGGCGTAACGAATTACATGTACCAACTGTGATGATGGATTCATTACTCCCTTTGGCGTAACGAATTACACGTACCAACTGTGATGATGGATTCATGACTCCCTTTGGCGTAACGAATTGCACGTACCAACTGTGATGATGGATTCATGACTCCCTTTGGCGTAACGAATTACACGTACCAACTGTGATGATGGATTCATGACTCCCTTTGGCGTAACGAATTACAGGTACCAACTGTGATGATGGATTCATGACTCCCTTTGGCGTAACGAATTGCACGTACCAACTGTGATGATGGGTTCATGACTCCCTTTGGCGTAACGAATTACACGTACCAACTGTGATGATGGATTCATGACTCCCTTTGGCGTGACGAATTACACGTACCAACTGTGATGATGGGTTCATGACTCCCTTTGGCGTGACGAATTACACGTACCAACTGTGATGATGGGTTCATGACTCCCTTTGGCGTGACGAATTACACGTACCAACTGTGATGATGGATTCATGACTCCATTTGGCGTAACGAATTACATGTACCAACTGTGATGATGGATTCATGACTCCCTTTGGCGTAACGAATTACACGTACCAACTGTGATGATGGATTCATTACTCCCTTTGGCGTAACGAATTACACGTATCAACTGTGATGATGGATTCATGACTCGCTTTGGCGTAACGAATTACACGTACCAACTGTGATGATGGATTCATGACTCCTTTTGGCGTAACGAATTACACGTACCAACTGTGATGATGGGTTCATGACTCCCTTTGGCGTAACGAATTACACGTACCAACTGTGATGATGGATTCATGACTCCTTTTGGCGTAACGAATTACACGTACCAACTGTGATGATGGGTTCATGACTCCCTTTGGCGTAACGAATTACACGTACCAACTGTGATGATGGATTCATGACTCCATTTGGCGTAACGAATTACACGTACCAACTGTGATGATGGGTTCATGACTCCCTTTGGCGTAACGAATTACACGTACCAACTGTGATGATGGGTTCATGACTCCCTTTGGCGTAACGAATTACACGTACCAACTGTGATGATGGGTTCATGACTCCCTTTGGCGTAACGAATTACACGTACCAACTGTGATGATGGGTTCATGACTCCCTTTGGCGTAACGAATTACACGTACCAACTGTGATGATGGATTCATGACTCCATTTGGCGTAACGAATTGCACGTACCAACTGTGATGATGGATTCATGACTCTACTGATGATTGGAAGTGAGCTCATTGGTCTTTGCACCTTTTTAGTCTCTCCTCAAGGGGATGCGAGACTATTGCAATGCTCTGTGTGTCTGCCTGTCTGTGTATGTGTGTCTGCCTGTCTGTCTGCCTATGTGTCTGTGTGTCTGTCTGTCTGTCTGCCTACGTGTCTGTGTGTGTGTCTGTCTGTGTACGTGCGTCTGTTTGTCTGCCTGCCTACGTGTCTGTCTGTGTTTCTGTCTGCTTGTCTGTCTATGTGTGTTTGTCTGCATCTGTCTGTGTATGTGCATCTGCCTGTTTGTCTGTGTATGTGCGTCTGCCTGTTTGTCTGTATGTGTGTCTGTCTGTCTGCCTGTCTGTCTATGTGTGTTCACATCTTTATATTTTCGCTTTAAAAATGGTTTTCTCTGCAATAAAATGTTTTTTTTCCATTTTGGATTAAAGGAAACAATTTGGACATTTTCTCAGAAACCACTCAACAAAAATAATTGAAACTTTGCATCTATCATCAACTCCCCATGGGGAATATAGGGTGATAAGGATGACGTCATTGGTGAAGTGGTATTCCAGCCATAATTAGATGAATCGAAATCCTTATACAAAAATCTGAAACTTCATATATCTTATCTATGATCTGATGTGAGTGAAGAATTAAATTAATGTCATAGGTCACATGGTATGGCAGCCATATTGGATTAAACAAAAAAAAATAGACATCAATTTCTCTGAAACCACTCAACAAAAAAAATTGAAACTTGGCATGTCATCAACTTCTCATGGAGTGTATAGGGTGATAATGATGATGTCAATGGTGAAGTGGTATTACAGCCATAATTAGTTGAATTTAAATATCTGTAGAATTGGTAGAAGTCGCAGCCAAAGGTACTCCTGGGGGTTGGGAGTTGTAAGAGAGTGAGAAATATGGTTATTGATGTACAGTTTGACTACGCCGCAAGGACATGGTTCAGTTCCATCAAACCAGAGGAGACAATAGCTCAAGAGAAACTCGAGGGGGGGGGGGGGGGGGTGCCAAGAGGGGGCGGGTCGAGGAGTGAGCCGAGAGGGGCCGGGACGAGAGGGGGCAGGGTGAGGGGTGAGCTGAGCGGAGGCAGGACATGGGGGAATCCAAGAAGCGGAAGCACTGAGTCGTGGATTTGATGGAAGCATTGAGGGGGGTGTGCTTTACAGTGTACGTGTGAACCTTAGGTGTCATAACGGTTATGTCAGATAATGGGTGGTGAGACCTTGTTGCGAGTGCAGAACGCCATGCAGGAAGGGCCTACAAAGCCAGCTTGTGGAGGCACCAGGATGAGGCGGTTGATGGGAGATTCACACAATGGGGCCAGAAAAGTGTACCTGCAAACAGCGAGTTTTGTATACATAGTCAAGGCTCATGGAAGAGCTAGAAAACAAAATGGATCAGGATGCAGCATGGCAAAAGCAACAGAAGGAGAAGGGGGAATTAGATGGAGACAAACAAATAAGGGATGCATGTAATGATGAGGGGCTGGGAGAACTCAAGGGGAGAATAGAGACGATTCATTTCATATTCGTTTGTTCACAAGCATGCTACCATCATGCTTGTATCACATGCACTCCATATACTTCAATCATAGGTCTAGTTTATCATGGATTAACATTTCATGGATGTGGCTAGAGGGGGTGCACCTGCATTTACCTGCAATCATTAATGCATAAATAGCACCGAGTTGGCTGACGATCATCTCTTGAGGTTGTAGTTCAGACCTCTGCTGATTTTGTGGGATCCCCCTGGGAGCCTCCAAGATCCAAAATCAAAAAAAATCTAAGACTGAGCGATCCTGCAGACCATCTACGAGAAGGGCTGCATCAGGTTTCGGAGCAATTGGTTAGTAGATAAGGAATTAGTAGGGATCCCAAGTTTGGGGATATCTCGGGCTCCTTAGTGTTTTCTCTCGGGCTCTCTCCAAATCCAAATCGAAGTCCAAGCGATTGTGCGGGCTCCTGTCTTGTATTCATGTGTCAAATTTCAGAACAATCAGCCAGGTGATAAGGGAGGAGAAGCAAAAATAGCAAAAAGTTAACGGATGGACGGACGGACAGACATCTGGACATCATGACCCGTTTTTCTCCTCTAGAATCGAGGTGAGATGACCTAAAAATAGCAATAAGAAAGAACACTCAAAGCTGGCAAACAGCCTCCTACTGTACCCAATTTTACTTCAAGCAGAATACAGTGATGCACTTCTATGTGGCAATTTTCAATACTCCAAGGGCAGATCATTTACAAGTGAGCTCAGATGTCCAATTTAGTTGAGTAGATCCCGATTCTATTAATATTCCAAATGGTTTAACTTTGAGACCAAATGCACCACAAAACAAACAAGTAACTCCAAGATGTACAAACAATTAGTTTGTTAAAGGCATACAAGGACAAAAAGTTAATGACAGAATCCATACGTGTATATTGTTGCGTCCCCGGGTTTCGGGGGTTGGTCTCGGTTCCCCCCCGAACTTACCGGGCCTGAGGTTACCGCACACAAATAACTTAGTGCCGTGGCAGGTTGCTAATCAACCGCAGATGTCAACCAGTTAATTTCGTGCTTGACTGTCTGCCGTATGACACTGTTTAACTCAAGGTCATGTGACGGTTCGGCCGGGATACACGTCCTCGGCTACGCACCAAACTTAGCTTAGATATTTTAATGAGGGTGGCCAAGCAACCACTTGGTGAAAGGCAGTCTTAATGAGACAATTAGCCAGGGAATGATAATCTCCCTATTTACACTGAGTGCGGACAGCGCTGGATCAATATATAAATACATATAAATATATATAAATAAATATAAATATAAATATATATAGGGTGAGTCAAAAGTAGCACCCGATTTCTATTTATTAACAATTATTTATTATTAACAATATTAACAATATTTATTATTAACAATTATTATTAACAACAACAACAACATTATTAACAACAATTATACCCGACAATTATTAACAACATGACATCCCAGAATCTGACAGCCGAAAAAACAGAAATCGGGCGCTACTTTTCCTTCCTTCCCTCCTTTGTGCTTTGTGTGAATCCTTCTCCCTCCTTTGTGCTTTGTGTGAATCCTTCTCCCTCCTTTGTGCTTTGTGTGAATCCTTCTCCCTCCTTTGTGCTTTGAATATTTCCCTATTGATTCTTCTTTTTTTGCAATTGTTTTTATGTTTTGCTATGCATTATGTTTTGCACTCTGTCAAAGCGTCTTTGGGCTTCCTGAAAAGCGCTATATAAAATAAATGCATTATTATTATTATTATTATTATTACTTTTGACTCACCCCTGGTGTTGGGCTAGCGGCTAGGGTGCCAGCTTAGGATCCTAGGATCCTGGGTTCGAATCCCGGTCGATCGCTGAATTAACACCAGGGGGGTTGGACTCAGCCTGTCATCCTTCCGAGGTCGGCTAATTGAGTACCAGTTCACTGGTAATTCCCTGTTTGTCGTTAAAGGCGGCAAAAAGGGTTGGCGGCAGGAAGGGCATCCGGCCGTAAAACATTGCTTCAAAAAGGGAAACGAAAAAAAAAAAAGGGGACCGCCTGATTTCTGTTTATATATAGAATGCAGCAGAATTTTTTTTTGTGGGCTTCCCCATATCTGTGCCTCGACACAATCCTGTCTCGAAGCTCTGCAGGTTCCTTCGACCTCATGGCTTGGTTTTTGCTCTGATATGCATTGTCAGCTGTGAGACCTTATATAGACAGGTGTGTACCTTTCCAAATCATGTCCAATCAATTGAATTTACCACAAGTGGACTCCAATCAAGGTGTAGAAACATCTCAAAGATGATCAAGAGAAATGGGAGGCACCTGAGCTAAATTTCGAGTGTCATAGCAAAGGGTATGAATACTTATGTCAATGTGATATTTCAGTTTTTTACTTTTAATAAATTTGCAAAACTTTCTAAAATCCTGTTTTCTCGTTGTCATTTTGGGGTATTGAGTGTAGATTGATGAGGGAAAAAATGAATTTAAACGATTTCAGCATAAGGCTGCAACATAACAAAATGTGAAAAAGGTGAAGGGGTCTGAATACTTTCTAAATGCACTGTATATATATATATATATATATATATATATATATATATATATATATATATATATATATATATATATATATATATATATATATATATATATATATATATATATATATATATATATATATATATATATATGTCTCCTGCTCCTGCCCTGCCTTGACCATGATGCTCCCCCACTCCCCTCTGCTGTCCTCAACCAACTCTCTCTCCAACCACCTCCACATTACTGATATCCCTCTTCACACAATCCTCCCATCTCAACTGTGGCCTACCTCTTTTCCTTCTTCCTTGCTCACTCAACCTATCCGCTCTCTTTGCCATTCTTTCCTCCCCCATCCACACCAAGTTTCCAGCCCATCACAGCCGGCATTTCTCCAATCTCCACGTCAAGCTCATCTGCACAATCTACAATCACAATCTATAATTTGGACAATCCTCGGGAATATTACTACAAATAAACTACAATTCAGTGACGATCCTGAAAAGAGCCCTCAGAACAAAATCATGAGAACAACAAAAATTCAACAGCTTTGTGCATGAACCGTGATCCCTGACCAAAGCAGAGGTTTTGGGTCCATCGGTGACAAAGCGGTGACAGATACACAGTATATCGTGAAGGTATCCCACAGAATGTAAATGCAAACCTGTTAAGTATGTAAATGCTCAGACCCTTTGATTTTTTGATTTGATTTGATTTGATTTGATTTTTGATTTGATTTGCTTCATCTCGATTTTCTCGGTTCTCCACGCATGGCTGGCGGACTTCCTCTCTAGTCGTAGTCAAAGTGTGGCCCTGAATGGGTTTCTCTCATCTCCTCTTCCTGTTCAGGCTGGAGTGCCCCAAGGCAGTGTTCTGGGCCCTGTGCTTTTTCTGGTCTTCATCAATGATCTCTCTGACTCTCTGGAAAATCCTCTCTATCTCTTTGCTAATGACTCCACTCTCTGCCGCTCCATTCCTCATCCCTCAGATCGGCAGTCTGCAGCCTCCTCACTCTCTGCAGACCTGGACAAAATCACAGACTGGGCAAACAATTGGAACACGTCTTTCAACCCTGACAAATATCACACTCTTACGATGTCTCTCCGAAAAGACCGACTGGACAACCCTCCCATCTACTTTCTGAATAATCCTCTCCAAGAAGTTCTGTCACTCAAGCTTTTGGGTCTCACTATCTGCCATGATCTTTCCTGGGAAAACCACATTTCAAATCTGGCCTCCAAAGCCAGTCGCCGACTGGGCATCCTCCGTCGTGCGAAGTCCTTCCTTGGCACACCTGAGCTCCTCACCACATACAAGGCTTTCATCCGCAGCTCAATGGAATACTGCTCTCCCCTCTGGGCTGGTGCTCCTGCCTCACACCTAGCTCGTCTTCATGCTGTTGAAACCAACGCGTTCAGAATCATTGGAATCTCCCGTGATGAAGCGAACTCTGAGGGCCTTTCACTTATTCACCGCAGGCAGGTTGGTGGTCTTTCTGTCTTCTACCGACTCCTTTCCGGCCTTGCTCCCCCAGCTCTTTTTGGGCTCTGTCCCCCAAATATTCCTACCGGTCGCACAAGATCTGCCTGCAACCCTCTTCTGGTGAAACTGACAAAATCAAGACTCTCTGCTCACCTTCACTCCTTCATTCCTCCTTTCTCCCACCTCTGGAACAAACTCCCCCACTCCCTTCAATCCCACTCCTCCCTCCAGGTCTTTAAAACAGCTGTTCACCACCATCTCTTACCTTCCCCCATCCAAAACCTTGATCTTCTCTACCCCCGCTAATTTCACCCCAAATCCTCTTTTTTGAAATACCAACTTATTTCCTGGAAGTCCTTGGTGTCCTTGTGTTTATACTTCTCCCACCCCCTTCCCACGCCGCCTCCCCCCAAGCCCTCTCCCTCCCACACATTCCTGATGTCCCTCACAAATGTTGTATTTATGTGCTTCCCCTTCTCTCCCCATCTTGTCTACCGCTCCCCTTTTTATATACTTTGGTTCTTTGTCTGTTTGATTTGTTTGTGTGATAAATGTCAGCTCTTTCACGAGCCTCGATTCTGTATCCAAAAAAATATATAAAAAAATGCTAATCGTGTGAACACAGTGATTGGCTCTTACCGGCACATTTTGTTGGTGGGGTTGTAGAGTCGGAACTTGTGCTCGTTGTTGGCAGTAAGAAAAAAGGTCTCAGGCCCAAGGTCAGGATACCAGCAGGCAGCGTGTGGTTCTGCACTTTGCTCAATATTGTACAAACCAGCCAAGCACAAATCGCCATGACTGCTCCCGGCCAGGTCGTACTCCACCTGTGAGACAGGTCATGTGACGTATCTCCCATTCATTAATGCACAGGATGTTTGTTACTTTGTTTCTTATGATGATGTTGGATGGAAAAGTAATTAATAATGTACAACTTCTCTGATTCAGCAACATGAAATGACAAGACCTCTTTGGAGACGACAAGACTAAAATGAGGATGCAGCTCCTCTTAACTAAAAGCTCGACTCACTAGCATGCGGTCAAGGCCTAAGGAGAAGAGGTGCGGCTGTCCAAACTCCGGGTCAGTCCAGAACAGGAGGTCTTGGATGGGCTTATGGTGACTTTTGTACCGTCCCAGCAACTCCCAGTTTGAGGCCTCAATTTTCCCGACGTTTCCACAGAAAAACACCGTCACCACAAAACCCTCTTCCTAGAAGGTCAGGGAAACAATATGGCTGGAAAGTTATTGCAAACATTGAGATAGTACACCAAAAACTGAAATGAACCCTACACGTGCATATTGTCCCATATTACAAGGCCTCCTGGTATGTGCACAAATGCAGGGCATGTATTTAACCCTGCATTAGTGCACTGGGGTGTTTGCAGAGCATACGTTTTTTTCTAAACCATTTCATCCGCAGACGGCACCACTGACACCATTGAGGTTGCCAGTGGCTTCCGGAAAATACCTATAAAGTGTGCATCTCGATTTTCTCAGTTCTACCGCAGGTGGCTGGAGAGCAGCAATCATCCAAAGAGGCTTGTGCTACAGAAGACCCAGCGCACTAATCTGTCGGTATTTTTTCCTGTTTAAACTTCTTATCTTCTTTGTTACTTATAAGATGTTATCAGAGTTTTCAGAGGATATGCATGCAATATATTAATCAAACATTTGTGCTCCGCAGATTGAAGATGGCTGATGCTTACGAGAAGGATCATAAGAGGCTCAGGCAGATGCTTGATTTGACGAGTGTTTGTCTGATAGTGAAGTAGAGGGCGATAGTGAGGGTGAATCTGATCATCTTGGAGTCGATGAGCATATCTCAGACTCAGACCCCGGTGTAAATCTGGAAAGTGAGGATTCTGATGAAGAACCACCACCCCCAACAGACCCCACAGAAGCGGGCCAGACATGATGGATGGCTCGGCAAGGACAAGGCAGCTTGGTGGGAGAAAGAATATCCCATTTTGAGAGTGTGGACCCGTGCACATGTGTTCGCCAGACCAAATGGGCTGAAAGGTCCAGCCCGAAATGCACAAACGCCTCTGCAATTTTGGTCTCTACCAGGCCAGAAATATTAGATATATTCCTGACAAACACAAACATGCACGTCGGTGATTAAAGAATGAAATATGCGAGGCAGGCCAGGGCAAAAGACACAGACATCGTTGTAATGAAAGCTTTTGTGGGGCTGGTTTTATTGGCAGGTATTTTTCACAGCAACAGAATGAATCTCGAGGAGCTTTGGAAGACATGTGGGACAGGTGTGGGATTTTTCTTTGACAAAGTCATTGCAGCATTTCAGGTTTTACCTTGTTTGCCTTGGATTTTATGACGAAACAACTCTCCCTGAATGCAGATTAGTTGATAAACTGGTCCCTATTAGAGATCTTTAGAGAGAAAATGTATTCTTTAGCTTAATAAAGGAAAACCACTTTGAATTCTGGATATTTTCCATTGACCCTTTCTTCACACTATCAAATCATTAAAATAGGCTAAACAAGAAAAACAAGTAGTGTTACACTCAAAGTACACCCCCCATGCCAAATAAATAAATAACATATTATCCAGCTCGCGATGTGCCGGGGTGTCTTCGGCGCCCAGCAATGCCTCGGTGTGGCACATGGAGCCGTAATTGGGAGGGAGCAGTGTACAATAATTGATTGATTAATTGCGTAATTAAAATAAATAAATAACTAGAACAGCACTCAGTAGAGAGCATACCTCCGCCTGGTTGGCCATATCACTCAATAGTGAAGAATCACTTAAAAAAATCTACTAGCCGGATCCGGATCCCGATCTTCACCAAAATAGAATATATACACAAAGAATTAAGTTAAGCACCCCTACACAAAGAATTAAGTTAAGCACCCCCTAATATATATTGTTGCGAATATGGAATTTGGCCTCCATATCCGCTTGTAAATATTCCCCTATTTCCCCAATACTCCCCAACTATCCCCAATCCCCCATTCCCTAGTCCCATTGTCTGTAAACAACAATCAGTAGAGCCGACCTTCCCCTTTTTCCCCCATTAAATGTCGTGCCCAGGTCCACCGCATCACACGTAGACAACTTTCGGACATCTTGCTAGTTATTCTTAGTCTATGTCAGTTAAGGACTCCTTTCCATTAATTCTGACTCTTCGTTGCACCAGAATGTGATTATATGGCACCAGTAGTGAGTTTAGGACCTTTCCCATACCTCCTTCCATCTTCTTCCCCAAACAACAACTACAACTACAACTACAACTACAACAACAATTACAACAACAACGACGCTGCGCGGGGGGAGTGTGCGTCATCACACCGGCTCGGTTAGCCGCCATTGACAATGCGCGCCGGACCATGCGCTCCACGGGGTTACCACGAAGGGGCTCCTTGTCAGTCCCCCGTCAAGGGCGGAGCCTGGTAAACCCCCCCGCACGCACCCAATGAGAAGCAACGTGCCGATTCCACGAGGCGGAGCTAACGAGCCGAGGGCGTGTCACTCCCCGCCGGATATACGAAGCGACTCCCCGGATGTGACGTCAGATGCGCCCCCAGCCTGAGCAGACAAGTCACCATCTCCGAGCGCTGTGACCTTCCCGCATCTCTGGACCGGACCGAGTCGATTCTGCCTCGAGCCCAGGTGCACCTGGAGCCATCGATTCTGCCTTTCCTTGCCATCAATCCCCGTGTGAGTCAGCCTTTTGTCCCGTCTATCTGTCGTCTGTTGGGAATAATATAAGAGTGTGTCTAAGTGCTTGTCTTTCTATGCTGTACCTCTTGTAGTTGTAATCTAACCTTCCGCCTTAATATAACCTCCTCCGGAGGTCTTGAGAACTGAACCCTGGGTGTCGTGTCATTTGAAACCCAGCCGTGTGTCCTTTTCCTTTATTGCCTTTATTGACCTAGCGTAGCGCGATTAGTCAACGTTCGAGTATAATCGGGTAACTTGTGCAGACGTGGTCATACCAAAACCGCTCAGTAAATAACATCTAAGCCACGTCTGTAACAATATTCTTTGTGTATATGTATACATTGGCATATATTCTAAGGTATGTGAGATCAAATAATGATTGGTATGACATTAGCAATTATCCATTGATGAAATGCAGATGAGTGCACTCATCTGTGACGCCCATCGCTCGTGCAGCACGTGTTATCATCCACGTGGTCGTGATTTTCTGAAAATGCACTATCATCACGGGTTATTGCAAGTCACGCCTGAGCTCGTGTGGGGGTTACATGGTCATTTTCTCGTAATGGTGGCTCGTAGACGGTTGTCGGACGGAGAAAGATGGCGGATAATAGGCATGATCGAGTCCGGAATGTCCAGAAAAGCTGTAGCTCGAACGTTTGGTTACCACCATTCGGTGATCAGTCGGTTGGTGCAGAAACACCAGGAAACGGATGCGGTGAAGGACCGCCCAAGGTCTGGAAGACCTCGCGTGACAACAGTCCGCCAAGATAGAGCGCTTTTGAGACTGGTGCGACGATATCCCTTCGCCTCGAGCCATTTCCTGAAGGACAACTGGCTGCCCAACAGAAGGCTATGTCACCGTACCGTGAGGAACCGCCTGAAATCGGCCGGTTTAAGGTCAAGACGAGTGATCAAGCATCCAAGGCTACTCGAACGACATCAGAGGGAGCGTTTGGCATGGTGCCTAGCGCGACGTGGATGGAACATCCGGTCTTGGAGGCGAGTTCATTGGTCGGATGAAAGCCGGTTCTTGCTGTAACGTGACAGATGGGCGTGTTCGGGTGTGGCGCCACAAAAACACCGCGTATGCACCTAAAAACATTCAACCAACGGTACCCTTTGGTGGTGGCTCGATTATGGTCTGGGGATGCTTCTCCCATGACTGTAAATTGGACCTGATAACTGTGCGAGGTAACCTCAACGGAGAGCGATATGCCGAGGAAATCCTGAATACCACCGTAATCCCGCACTTCGATGACCACACCCTCGCCAGCAGACCCATCTTCATGGATGACAACGCCAGGCCTCACCGTGCGAGACGCGTCCGAGCCTTGCTGGAGCAAGGTGCTGTGACAACCATCCCCTGGCCTGCGTACAGTCCTGACCTGAACCCCCTCGAGCACGTTTGGGACATGTTGGGACGACAAATTGCGAAGATGGTCCCTCCAATAGCCAATCTGGATGAATTGGAACGTGCATTACATCGGGAATGGAACAACCTGCCACAGCAACGCATACGACGGCTTACAGGGTCTATGAGACGTAGGGTTGAGTCAGTGATCCGATCACGTGGGTCCTACACACGTTATTGACGCAAAGATCGCTAGAGGTCTTCTCAGAACAATGACTGTACGTTAGAAAACATAAACGTCATCCACACTGTCCGTGATGGACCTATAGCTCCATACTTAAATTGAGGTGAAAATATGCCTAAAATTCCCAAAAAATTTCACCTTAAATTATTCAGAATAAAATATTGAAAACGGCATGATTGTTATGTTTTTATGTGACCATAATATCACTTCTCCAGAAAATATAGCAATATCATGGGTATATTACACTGTTTTGACGACAACAAACTTGTAATGTGCGAGGTTGTAAAAAAACGGGGGGGTGCTTAACTTAATTCTTTGTGTATATTTGTCCTTCTCACACACACAACCAAGTGTTGTCCAAATCAGTCCATAACTCCGAGATATCCTGCTATGTATAGTTTTTGCTCCTATCTCTCAATGGTGAAGAATCACTTCAAAAATTAAATAATTCTCATATCCGAATGCATATTCAGATCTTCACCAAAATCGAATCGATTCGTCTTTGTCAGACACCCAACCTGTCCACCAAGTTTCGTCCAAAACCATCCATAACTTTTTGAGATATCCTGCTATGTATCGTTTTTGGCCCAATCTCCCATGGTGAAGAATCACTTTAAAAATTCTAGTAGCCGGATCCGAATCCGGATCTATATACCAAAATCTAGTCATCTCGTCCTTGTGCCATTCGCTACATCTCTGCCCAATTTCGTCTGAATCCGTCAACAACTTTTTGAGATATATTGTTCACAAACAAATGGAGAAACAAACGGACAGACAGACAGACAGGGGTGAAAACATAACCTCCATCCACCTTGGTGGCGGAGGTAATAATCGTAAAACAATTAATTTATTAATCAATTGGCTACTGGAATACCTAAACCAACACTGTTTCATCTGAATCTGTAACTTTTTCAAAAACAATTAATTAATTAATTAATCGAAAAATTATATAATTAATCGATTAATTGATTAATCAATAAATCAAAAATACCATTTACAGCCAAATAACTTTGTCATTGTCATGTCTAAATATCAGCTACCTCGCTCAAAAGGTGCCTGAGATATTGCCCAGATGAGAATGAAAATAAATAAATACTTAATAATTAAAATAAATAAACAATAATATTAAAATAATTTAATTATGAACCAATTGGCTAATAGCATACCTAAACCACCACTGTTTCACCCAAATCTTTAACTTTTTAAAATTAATTGTGTAATTAATTGAATAATTAAATAATTAATCAAAAATACCATTTACAGCCAAATAATGTTGTCATTGTCATGTCCAAATATCAGATTCCTCGCTCAAACGAGTCATGCAGCGCCTGGAGATGGAAGAGGAAAGGAGCGGTGTACAACAAACTAATGGAGTGAAAAGTGAGTACTCCCTTTCGGTGCGCATCATCGTCAGGCGTCCGGCGATGACGTCATATAGCGCCTGGTGATGGAATAGGGAGGGAGAGGTGTACAACATCCTATGACTATGTATTTCTTCACTAGATTGTTGAATTAAATGTACACATAGATAAATTAACAATTAAATAAATGTAAAAATTATCATTTGGGCTCCAGTCCCAGTGCACCAATGGTGTTGAAAATCTGGTAAAACAAAAAGAACACACAATATCTCAATCGATGAAAGTACAACAATACAGGAACAAGAAAACAAAGCATCCTACAAATACCTATGTGTAGAAGAAGGCCCCAGGTAGAAACACAAAAAAATGCATAAAATAATCATCAAAGAGTACCTATGCAGAATAAGACTAATTCTGAAATCATCCCTCTCTCCAATGAACAAAATCAAAGCTATAAACCAACTTGCGGTACCAGTATTCCTGTATAGCTGTGCGATTATAAACAGGCCACAATCGGAGATCGACAACTGACACACGAAAACAAGGAAACTTCGAACTATTCATAAACTATTCCACAAAAACCAACACATTCCGAGGTTTTACTTGTCGAGACGAGGAGGAGGAGGTGGTCTGATGGAGCTGAACCAGGTGCACAGAACAGCATGTGTAGGACTAGCGGAGTATGTGAAAAGTTCAACAGACTATCGAATGAGATTTGTACACGAGCAAGAAAACAACAAATCAGAAAAGGTATCCTTAATCCATTTAGCTACAAACTTCCATAAACAGGTGAAAGTACAGGATACTACACAGGAAAACGAACCAGAAACAAATACAGCCCCAATGATTGCAAAGAAGAAAAAGGAAAACCACAAAAAGAAATATGAGCAGATATACTCTGACAAATGGGGGAATGACAAAAGAGCAGGAAGATTCCAAAAAGAGCTTGACAGGATCGACTCGACAGGAGGCTCATTGGAATGGCGAAAAAGAGGTCAAATAAATTGGGATGGATAACGAGTCATCATAAATGCCCAAGACCAGGTATACTACAATAATGGCTTGAAGAAAATGGTGGGATTGAGCTAATCGGACAAATGCAGGTTTTGTGGGGTAGAAACAGAAAGTACCAATCACCTCCTTTTGGGATGTAAAAACTCATGTCAGAATAGTTGTACACAGAAAAACACGACAGCGTCTGTAGAGTAATCCACTGGAACATCTGTAAACAATTCAACATTCCGGTCCCAGAGCAATCATGGAAACACAAACCAAACTGGATCCTTGAAAAATGAACACATAGTGCTCACACATGACAAGATGGTCCCATCAAGTGTGGACATAGCAGGTGGAGTGTTGCATCCGGACATAGTGCTCAAACACAAAAAGGAAAAGACAGCATTGTTGATTGAGGTTTTGGTTCCCAATGACTTTGGACTAAATGGTTCAGAAACCAAGAAAATGCTCAAATACCAGGAGCTTAAAAATGAGGTCAAAAGGTCTTGGAAATTGAAGAAAGCTGAAATTGTACCAGTGATAGTGGGAACAACATGAATGATCAAGAAAACTCTTACCAACCCAAAAACTCTTACCAACCTTAAAAAAAAACCCCCAAAAAAATATTTCCTTCCCAGGTCTTATTCGTTTATTTGTTGTTCTTTTTGTTCGTTCGTTCTTCGTTCGCGATCACGCGGTTAGAAATGTATAATCTCTCCCCTGAACAACTATTTTCTCTCATATATGTATTATAACACCCTTTTCTTCTTTTCCTACAAAAGGATGCTTTCGTCTTGCTCACCAAATCTATTCATTCCAAAAAATATATATAATACCATCTCTTACAGTTCCTCCTTTCTACATTCCCTAAACTATCCAGAACTCCATCCCTCCTCCAGTGTCCTCAAACGTATTTTTGACTCGAAGGTCTCAAACTCATTTTGCAAAAAATGTTCGTTTCCCATGAATCGTACACTTTTCAAAATCCAATCTCACCCCTCCCCTCCAAATCCTCCCCATCACCCATCCCTTTCAAATCTCCCCCCTTGCCCCTTCCCTCCCCTCCCTCCTAAACTCCTCCCACACCCCTCCCCTCCGAGACTCTCCCTCGCTCCTCCCCTCCTAGACTCCCCTCTCACCCCTCCTCCTCAAAGCATCCTCCCTGCTTCTTCCTCCTTCCAACTTTCACCTTCATCTCCCCAAACCTTCTGCCTTGCTCTTCCCCCTCCTCAAATAACACCTCACTGTGCCTCACCCAATCTCCATCAAACCTTTTGTCCGCCCCATTCTTCCCTTTCTCCAAGCTATTCTGAAATCTCTGACACACCTTCAACAGCTCTCCCTACCTCTTCCTCCTCTTCCACATCTTACCCTACCCCTCCCCCCCCCTGTTCTGGACCCGATGCTCCCCCTGCCTCTTCATTAACGGTATGGACCTCAAACATCCGGGGCCTTCGCTCAAACTTGACTGACCTCTCCATACAGGTTGCTTCTGACAAACCAGATGTGATCTGCTTAACAGAAACTTTCCTCCTTCATGATGTCTCTGATGCCTTGGTATCTCTCCCAGGTTACTCCCTCCTCCGGTATGATAGACCTGAGCCTCGTCCTGGAGGTGGGGTTGCTATCTTTATAAAAAACTCTCTTCCTCACTCGCCCTCCACTGCCCTCTCTCCACCTCACCCCCAGGAATACCTTTGGCTACGGCTTCCCCTTCGCTCCCACCTTTTGTTCATATGTGTGTTGTACCGTCCACCAATCAGCGATGACTCCATCTACATCTCACTGTCTGATAATATGGACCAACTTCTATCTACCCATCCCAACTCTCTCTTCCTCATATGTGGTGATTTCAATTGTCGCCATGCCAGTTGGCTGGGTGTGGGTACCTCTCTCACCAGCCATGGCTCTTCAGCAAAGGACTTCTGCGACTCACTGGGACTGACACAATCTGTCAATTTCCCGACCCGGATCTCAGTCAACGGAGCATCTTCTCTTCTGGATTTGGTTATGACAAACTTCCCTGAAAATGTCTGCTGCTCTTCTTCTGCTCCAATCGGCTCATCTGATCATGTGCTTGTCAAAGTGGACATCTCTCTGACCATTCTCAGAGAGCCTCCTCAGCGTCGACGAGTCTGGCATTTCACTCAGGCCAACTGGCACGGTCTTCAAGCAGCCATCAATCATCTGGACTGGTCTCCCATCTCTACCGCCTCTGACATCAACTCATCCTGGGAATTCTTTCAAAGTAAATTGCTCTCTCTCATGCACAGATTTATACCATCTCGTCTTCAGTTGTCATACCCTTCCTCCCGTCCATGGTACACAGAATCTTGTGGTGAGGCTGTTGCCATGAAACAACTTGCTTTCGTCTCCTGGAAAGCAAATCCAACGGAAGGAAATCTCATTTCCTTTCACAAAGCCCGAAACAAGCGTGTGTCCACCCTCAGGAGAGCCAGGAAACAATATCTCACCATTCTCAAGACCGAACTCTCTTATCCGTCTCCCTCTTCCAAATCCTGGTGGCGTCTGGTCAAATCTGTTTCTGGTGTTTGTTCCCCCTCCATCCCCTCCCTCACCTTAAACGGCTTAACGGCTGACTCCGCACGTGAAAAAGCTGAATGCCTCAACTCTGTGTTTGCCTCTAAATCTTGTGTCCCAAACCCATCCCTCTCTGTACCCACCGTACCCAGTCATATCCAGCTGCTCCTGGACTCTGTGTCCTTTCCTCCTGACAAGGTGGAAAAGTTTCTGTCAACCCTCGACTCTGATTCTGCAACTGGTCCTGACGGCATCAGCCCACGGGTCCTAAAATCATGTTCTTCTGCTCTTTCACTCCCTCTTTCTGTTCTCTTCACCCTCTCTTTTGCTCAAGGTCATCTGCCATCTGCTTGGAAATCAGCCAACATCACCGCTTTGCACAAAAAAGGTGCAAAAACAGATCCCAGCAACTACAGACCAATCAGCCTTCTCCCAATTATCAGCAAAGTCATGGAATCCATCATTGCTTCAGATATTAAATCTTTCCTCTTCTCCAAAGGCTTGATCTCTGATCATCAATTTGGTTTCAGACCTGGTCACTCTACTCTGGACATGCTGCTTCTGCTTTCTCAACAATGGATGGAGGTCCTCAACGCCAAACAGGAAATTAGAGCTGTCTCCCTTGACATTTCACGTGCCTTCGATACGGTCTGGCACCCTGCTCTGCTCTCCAAACTCTCCTCCTTTGGTATCCATGGAAATCTCCACGCATGGCTGGCGGACTTCCTCTCTGGTCGTAGTCAACGTGTGGCCCTGAATGGGTTTCTCTCATCTCCTCTTCCTGTTCAGGCTGGAGTTCCCCAAGGTAGTGTTCTGGGCCCTGTGCTTTTTCTGGTCTTCATCAATGATCTCTCTGACTCTCTTGAAAATCCTCTCTATCTCTTTGCTGATGACTCTACTCTCTGTCGCTCCATTCCTCATCCCTCAGATCGGCAGTCTGCAGCCTCCTCACTCTCTGCAGACCTGGACAAAATCACAGACTGGTCAAACAAGTGGAACATGTCTTTCAATCCTGACAAATCTCACACTCTTACAATGTCTCTCCGAAAGGACCGACTGGACAACCCTCCCATTTACTTTCTCAACAATCCTCTCCAAGAAGTTCTGTCGCTCAAGCTTTTGGGTCTCACTATCTGCCATGATCTTTCTTGGGAAAACCACATTTCCAAGCTGGCCTCCAAAACCAGTCGCCGACTGGGCATCCTCCGTCGTGCGAAGTCCTTCCTTGGCACACCTGAGCTCCTCACCACATACAAGGCTTTCATCCACAGCTCAATGGAATACTGTTCCCCCCTCTGGGCTGGTGCTCCTGCCTCACACCTTGCTCGGCTTCATGCTGTTGAGGCCAAAGCTTTCAGAATCATTGGAATCTCCTGCGATGTAGTCAACGCCGAGGGCCTTTCACTCACTCACCGCAGGCAGGTTGGTGGTCTTTCTGTCTTTTACCGACTCCTCTACGGCCTTGCTCCCCCAGCTCTCTCTGTGCTCTGTCCCCCCAATATTCCTTCAGGTTGCACAAGATCTGCCTGCAACCCTCTTATGGTTAAACTGCCAAAGTCTAGGCTCTCTGCTCACCTTCACTCTTTCATTCCCCTTTTCTCCCGCCTCTGGAACAAACTCCCCCACTCCCTTCAATCCCACTCCTCCCTCCAGGTCTTTAAAACAGCTGTTCACCACCATCTCTTATCGTCCCCCATCGAAAACCTTGATCTTTTCTACCCCCGGTAATTCACCCCAGAGTCCTTGCAGTGTTCATATGTTTTAATCCTCTCCCACCTCCCCCCAAGTCCTCCCGATGTCCCTGCTCTCAAATGTTGTGTTTGTGTCCTTCCCCCTCTTCCCCCTCTCTTTTGTGTCCTTCCCCCTCTCTCCCCATCTTGTCTGCCGCTCCCCTTGTTTTTTGTGTTTTGTGTGTCGGTTTGTCTTTTTTGTGTGATTAATGTTAGCTCTTTCACGAGCCTCGATCTTGTATACAAAAAAAAAAAACCAAAAAAAAAAAAAACCAAGCACTTAAAAATAATCCCTGGGAATATTATTATACACGAACTGCAACTGGAAGCTGTCCGAGGCTGGGTGACGATCCTCAAAAGAGTCCACAGAACAAAACTTTGAGAATAAGAAAATTTCACAAACTGATCCATGAATATATAAAGCTTACTGAAACGGAGGTGGATTCTTTGAGACCTGGGAGGACTCAGTTGCACCTTCTGAAACCCGCATATGGAGATCACAACCAAGGACACACACCATGTACACAATTCCAAATATAATCAATCACCAGTTATTATTCTTAGCTGTACACTCACAGCCGATCCCGGTGTGTACCCCGGTTTAGAATAGGTACACCGTATTGCCCTCTCTGTGTGTCGAAAGAGGTGACTAAAAGGATTGGCGTCAGGAAGGGCATCCGGCCATAAAAACATTGCCTCAAAAAGTGAACCATGACAATTACAACGACATATGGGCAGGGTACAGCCCGAAGTACCCCGTGGGGGACCCCACTCCCTCTCGTCAAAACTCAAGTTGGGGAACCCGAGCGAAGCAAATGTGGAAATCACTCCATTTATGATGACGAAAGGTCTGATGACCGACGTGGAGATAGGTTTCTGAGGTTTGGGACATGGAATGTAGGGACAATGACAGGGAGATCAGGAGAAGTGGTGGAAGTATTGATCAGAAGAAGAGTGGACATATGTTGTGTGCAGGAGACGAGATGGAAGAGAAGTGGTGTGAGAATGGTGAAGGGTAGGCAGGGACAGAAATACAAGTTTGTGTGGCTAGGGTGCCCGGAGGGCGTGAATGGTGTTGGTGTCATGTTTTCTGAGGAGTTTGTAGACAGTGTGGTGAGTGTGACTTAAGTGAGTGATAGGTTGATGATGGTGAAAATGATGATTGGAAAAACTCTTGGTGAACGTCATCTCGGGATACGCTCCGCAGGTTGGTAGGAACGACGAAGAGAAGGACAAGTTCTGGTGTGCTATAGAGAAGCTGATGGAAAACGTGAAAGATGAGGAAGTTGTTGTGGTAGGAGGAGACCGAAATGGACATGTGGGAAGGAGTATGGACGGTTTTGAGGGAGTTCATGGAGGATACGGATATGGTGTGAGAAATGGAGAAGGTGAAAGGATTTTGGAGTTTGCTGATGGAGCTGATTTGTTGATTTGTAATACTCATTTCCAGAAAGGGGATTATAAGCTTGTTACATACACGTCAGGTGGGTCGACGACAACCGTTGACTACCTAATGGTGCGTAGGCGAGATAGGGGGCACCTCCGGGACACAAAGGTGATCCCGGGGGAGGAGGCTGTTTCACAGCACCACTTGGTTGTCTGCGACATAAGGGTGAAAGGTGCGAGGAGAGCTCGGCGGGTGAAGTACCAACCGAGAATGAAGGTGTGGAGGTTGAAAGAGGTGACAGTGAGGGAGGCATTAAAAGAGAGGCTGAGTATGGTAGAGGATGATGTGGTTGAGCTTGAAAGTGGTTGGATGTCAATGAAAGATGTTGGGAGCCGTTGGTGAGGTATGTGGATGGACAAAAGGACCACCGAGGCACTCAGAAACATGGTGGTGGGATGATGAAGTTGGAAAGAAGATTGACGAGAAGAGGAAGAAGTTCAAGGAGTGGCAGAAGGCGAAGGGTACGGGAGCAGAAACAGCAGAGCATGAAAGTTCTAAGGCAGCCAAGAAAGCTGCAAAGAAAGAGGTAGCAAAGGCGCAGGAGGCATGTAGGAAAATGTTCAGAGAACGCTTGGATTTGGAAGAGGGCTAGAGAGCGGTATTCAGGATTGCAAAGCAGATAGCGAAAAAGAGGTGTGATGTGATGGGGGTGAGTTGCTTGAAGGATGAAGTGGGACAAATCGTTGTGGACCCAGATGGAATTAAAGGAAGATGGAAGAGATATATGGAAATACTGTTGAATGCAGAGAATGAATGGGATGGCAACATCTATATTATAATAGCCGTAGATGATTCTGTCTGTTGGACGTCTGTCCGGGGTGTGGCTTACTCGGTTTGCAGAGTAGCTCCACCCATTCTGGGAGAGGCTTCAAATAAACAAATATCCACCATTTTATTAACTCGCATAGCTTTGAGGCCTGTTTTGTAGGCCCGTGGTGTCTTGCTCTCTCTCCCAGTTTTATTTCAAATCAAATTCGATATATCATTTCATTTTTCACAGTCGCTAACATAGTTTTAGACTCGGTTGAAAAAAAACGGGAAGAAAATCCGATGAAAGTTGCCGTTTATGGAACGAAATGAATTCTCAAAGGCCTGTAACTTCAAGGCCATCGAGTCTCTCTCACGCCTTTATCTCCAATCTAACTCACCATCTGATTTCATTTTTATCGATGGTTTTAGACTCGGTGTCAGCAATAATTGAGAACATTCCACACACGCGGGAAAATGCAGATATATTTTTAAAAGTCGCGTCATGATGTATCATACACCGCCCAACATGACACCGACGGCAACGTGTCGACATGTATTAAAAATTCGCTTTTGCTTTTCCGTTGATATATTACTTTTTCGTTTGATGACAGTCATCACAAAAACGTCAACAATGATGCCGACATATATTTCTTCGTTTTTATTTCATTCAACATTATTAGCAGGAAGTAAAATATGTTTCAGGAAATTACCGAGAGATATTTCTTCTTTTTTTTTATTAGTTATGTGCGCATACACTTTAAATAGGTTTATTTGAAATCTTTAATTTTCCACAATATAATTTACTTGCCATTTATCATTTGATGATTACGAGACACTTCCTCTTGAGGATCGTGACAATTCATGCGCTGCGTGGAAACTTCTATTTCCAAAATGAATGAGACGATCGATGAAGAATGCAGACTTGAACAGGATGTAGCAAGAAAACGAATGAGACGGGCGAACGAGTCCATCGACGAACGTCAATGCAAACTTGAACATGATGGAGCAAGAAAAAGAACGAGACGGGAGAAAAACGAGAGAAACTAGACGGGGAAAAGCCGATTGGAGAGGCGAGTGAGGAGCGATTGCAGAGGAGAGTGAGGAGCGATTGGAGGGGAGTGTGAGGCGCGATTGGAGAGGAGTGTGAGGCGCGATTGGAGAGGAGTGTGAGGCACGATTGGAGAGGAGTGTGAGGCGCGATTTGAGAGGAGTGTGAGGCGGGATTGGAGAGGAGTGTGAGGCGCAATTGGAGAGGAGTGTGAGGCGCGATTGGAGAGGAGTGTGAGGCGCGATTGGAGAGGAGTGTGAGGCGCGATTGGAGAGGAGTGTGAGGCACGATTGGAGAGGCGAGTGAGGAGCGATTGGAGAGGCGAGTGAGGAGCAATTGGAGAGGAGAGTGAGGAGCGATTGGAGAGGAGAGTGAGGAGCGATTGGAGGGGAGTGTGAGGCACGATTGGAGAGGAGTGTGAGGGACGATTGGAGAGGAGTGTGAGGCGCGATTGGAGAGGAGTGTGAGGCGCGATTGGAGAGGAGTGTGAGGTGCGATTGGAGAGGGGTGTGAGGTGCGATTGGAGAGGAGTGTGAGGCGCGATTGGAGAGGAGTGTGAGGCGCGATTGGAGAGGCGAGTGAGGAGCGATTGGAGAGGAGAGTGAGGCGCGATTGGAGGGGAGTGTGAGGTGCGATTGGAGAGGAGTGTGAGGCGCGATTGGAGAGGAGTGAGGCGCGATTGGAGAGGAGTGTGAGGTGCAATTGGAGGGGAGTGTGAGGCGCGATTGGAGAGGAGTGTGAGGTGCGATTGGAGAGGAGTGTGAGGCGCGATTGGAGAGGAGTGTGAGGCGCGATTGGAGAGGAGTGTGAGGCGCGATTGGAGAGGAGTGTGAGGTGCGATTGGAGAGGAGTGTGAGGCGCGATTGGAGAGGAGTGTGAGGAGCGATTGGAGAGGAGTGTGAGGCACAATTGGAGAGGAGTGTGAGGCGCGATTGGAGAGGCGTGTGAGGGAGAGGAGAGGAGTGTGAGGGATTGGAGAGGTGAGGGATTGGAGAGGAGAGGAATGTGAGGGATTGGAGAGGAGAGGAGTGCTAGGTGGAGAGAGGAGAGTGTCAGGTGGAGAGAGGAGAGTGTCAGGTGGAGAGGAGTGTGAGGGATTGGAGAGGAGAGGAGTGCTAGGTGGAGAGAGAGGAGAGTGTCAGGTGGAGAGAGGGGAGTGTCAGGTGGAGAGGAATGTGAGGGATTGGAGAGGAGACGAGTGCTAGGTGGAGAGAGGAGAGTGTCAGGTGGAGAGAGGAGAGTGTCAGGTGGAGAGAGGAGAGTGTCAGGTGGAGAGGAGTGAGGGGGTCACATATTATGTGAAATAAATAAATTGTGTTCATTACACCATTTCTGGATCTGATGACTTGCCAGTAACCATTTTGTAAAAATGAATGTGCAGCATCTAACTCAATATGTCGAAATGTCACACACATCCATGCCCGTGGGATTCCCACGGGTGACCCCGCTAGTCTTACTATAATTCACCAAATGTCTGTCCGTCTGTTTGAAGGTACCGTAAAAACGGCTCAACCGATCGAAACGATATTTTGTGTGGGTAATCCTGGGATCTCCAGGAGTAAAATAGGCTATTTAGTTTTCCCAATTTCAGCTTTGGTCTCCAGTATTCTCAGTTTTGGACTCCCGCATAACATTCACATTCCCATAACGTCCATTGTGACGATGTTCTCATTGTGACGATGTATGTGTTCACGGTAATGTTTTACGTGATGGTGTGAACGTAATTTCATAATGTTTTTCGTTTCGTAATCCTTTAATGAACGTTTAATGTTGCATGAACGTTTAATGTTTAATGAACGTTCAATGCCCTTCGATGTCCGGGGCGGCACGCGCGCTACACTGGACAGGCCAGCGTGTACCTTGCCCTTCTCCGTCAGGCTCGGGTAAACCGCTGAGCCCCATCCGTGATGGGGACTGGGGCTTGAGACAGTGTCCTTCATTAAAAGTATAATAAACGCTGTCTCCATCGATCTTGCCAAGGCTGTAACAGCTATCGGCTCAAAATCCTTTTAACTGTTGATTTGGTACAGTTACATGTATTGGGAATTTGGTACACGTATCGGGAGTACATACGACATAGCGATTGTGAACACTATTATCGATCACGATTCACGATCATGATCATCACGATCATAGTGTATCGATCATGATTTGAAACGTGATGGCATAATATTTACCGATATGAACAGTGATGTAGCTTTTATTGAAATTCTAACGATACTGTTTAGATTTTGATGATTTGCGTGTGATATGATTCAACGGATGTTTACATGAATCGTTTAAAATAAAATAAACCTTCAATTTCTGATATTTTGCCTTTTCATTTGGGCTTCGCAATTGGAGCCCCGCCCATAGGGCGGGTACCGTTGCTAGAAGAGAGTAACCCAGTTTTAGGACCGGCAGAGAGGATAACCGAGAAGGAAGTTGAGGAAGCGATAAAAGCAATGAAGAGTAGAAAAGCGGGAGGGCCGAAGGGAGTTGTGGGAGATATGTTGAAGGCAGCGGGAAATTGGGGTGTGAAGAGAATGACAGAGATCTGCAATCTGGTGGTGAAAGAAGGCCGCATTCCAGTGGTTTGGGAACTGAGTACCCTCGTCCCTCTATACAAGGGGAAAGGTGACCCTCTGGACTGTGGCTCATATCGAGCGATAAAGTTATTGGAGCATGAAATGAAGGTATTGGAAAGGGTGTTGGAGAGGAGGATAAGGAAGAAAGTGAAGATCGACGAAATGCAGTTTGGATTTATGCCAGGAAGAGGACGACAGATGCGCTTTTTATTGTGAGGCAGTTGCAGGAGAATTACATGGAGAAGAGGAACAAGTTGTTTCTTGGGTTTGTTGATCTGGAGAAAGCATTCAATAGGGTTCCATGTGAAGTAGTGACATGGGCATTGAGGAAGTTAGGATTGGAAGAATGGTTGATCAGAGTCATGATGGCAATGTACGAGAGAGCACGCACAGCTGCAAGGATGAAGGACGGGAACAGCGGTGAGTTTGAGGTGAAGGTGGGAGTGCATCAGGGGTCGGTACTAAGTCCACCACTATTTGTAGCTGTGATGGATGTGCTGGCCCGGAACGTAAAGGAGGGTTTACCGTGGGAGTTGTTGGATGCAGATGATCTGGTGTTGATTGCGGAAAGTATGGATGGACTGAAGGAGAAGATGAACAAGTGGAAGGAATGTATGGAGACAAAAGGTCTGAAGGTGAATATCAGAAAAACGAAGGTGATGGCAAGTGGTAAAGCATGTGGTGAGGTGGAAATAACTGGGAAGTGGCCGTGTGCTGTGTGCAGGAAGGGTGTCGGAGCGAATTCCATTCAATGTACAATGTGCACTGAGTGGGTTCATCAAAAATGTAGTGGTTTGAGAGGGTCATTAACCAGTGTGGCAGCTACATTAAAGTGTAAGGTGTGCACAGAGGGAGCTGCAGATGGAGGAAATGTTGAGTTGGATCTTGGAGACGGCGTGAAGCCGGAAGGTGTGAAAACATTTTGCTACCTCAGAGACATGCTGAATGGAGAAGGTGGATCAGACTCGGCAACGGTTGCTGGAGTGAGATGCGCATGGAAGAAGTTTCGGGAACTGAGTGGCGTGCTGACGAGGAGGGGAGTGTCGTTGAGGCTGAAGGGAAAGGAGTATGCTGCATGTGTGAGAAGTGTTATGATTTATGGGAGCGAGACATGGGTAATGAACGTAGAGCAGCAACGAAGGCTGGAAAGGGTGGAAATGCGAATGGTTTGGTGGATGTATGGAGTATCGTTGAGAGAGAGGAAGACAAATGATGAATTGCGAAAGATGATGGGAATAGAGGCTGTGATTGATGCTGTGAAGAGGAACAAGTTTTTTTTTTTTTTTTTTTTTTTTTTTTTTTTGTATACAGAGTCGAGGCTCGTGAAAGAGCTAACATTTATCAACCAAACAAATCAAACAAACAAGCAAACAAAGTATATAAAAAGGGGAGTGGTCGACAAGATGGGGAGAGAAGGGGAGGAAGCACACAAACACAACATTTGACAGCAGGGACATCGGGAGATGTGTGGGAGGGAGAGGGCCTGGGGGGAGGCAGGATAGGTATAAAACGCAAGGACACCAAGGACTTCCAGGAAAGAAGTCAAAAGTCACCTCAAAAAAGTGGATTTGGGGTGAAATTAGCGGGGGTAGAAAAGATCAAGGTTTTGGATTGGGGAAGATAAGAGATGGTGGTGAACAGCCGTTTTAAAGACCTGGAGGGAGGAGTGGGATTGAAGAGAGTGAGGGAGTTTGTTCCAGAGGCGGGAGAAAAGAGGAATGGAGGAGTGAAGGTGAGCAGAGAGTCTTGATTTTGGCAGTTTAACCGTAAGAGGGTTGCAGGCAGATCTTGTGCGACCTGTAGGAATATTTGGGGGACAGAGCCCAGAGAGAGCTGGGGGAGCAAGGCCGGAGAGGAGTCAGTAGAAGACGGTTTGGATGGTTTGGTCATGTGTTGAGGAAGGATGAAAGTGACTGGTTGAGAAGAGTGATGGAAATGAATGAAGAAGGAAGTAGAGGACGGGGAAGACCGAGAAAGACTTGGCTAAAGATGGTCGAAGAAGAAATGCGGGCAAGGGGGTTAAGAAGGAGAGATGCAGAAAATAGGGCAAAATGGAGAAGATTGTCATGGGGACCGCAAGGCTAACCCCCGCTCTAGCAGGGAAAATGGCCTTAAAATGCATGTTGTTGTTTGTTGTTGTACACTCACAGCCGAGGCGAGGAAATGGGAATCTGCAGAGAAAGTGAGCTTTGTGATAGCACCATGAGCATAGCGGAATGGTTGTTCCAGGACATCCTGCAACTGGGCACACTCCAGTATGCGTACACTGCCATCCGTGAAACCAACGGCCAACTCTGAACCTGCCACACCAAGTCACTCATTGAAGCACATCATATAATGCATCACTGTTGTCATGTACTTCACAGATTCATAGTTTATTCACTGTAGTTATGTGTTTAACACACGAACGGGGTTAAAGATTACCACAGAATGCACTAAAATACCAATTGAGCACAAAAAACCCAACTATTAAATTCAAAGAGAACAAGTGCCAAATGCATACAGTAATCGAGAGTAAGAAATGAATGAATAAATGAACTACATGGTATTCAGAGAATACTTACCCTGCACTGTCGACTTGGTGCAAGCCAACTCTTCTGTTTTTGAAGGTTATTTTTTTTTTTTTTTCATCCAATATGGCTGCTAGACCATGTGAGCGATGACATCACAAATTTATATTCTCTCATATAATTGTTGCATAGATTACGCTCAATAAATTTCAAACTGATCAGACGAAGTGTAGGTTTGAGAGATACAGAGGTGTAACGTTTTTCCAAGATGGCGTCCGTACCACGTGACCTATGACGTCATAATTATGAGTAAAAAATATTCGACAGGCGGAGGCGCTCCTATGGTAAAATTTCGTGTCAATCAGACCAACGGTTGCCGAGAAAATGAATTTTAAAAATGCAGATACGTACGCACGTACGCCACATGTACGCACATACGGACGCACCGAATGCCTAACCGTGCTTTTCGCTTCGCGAGCGCAGCTTAATGAATGGCATCAGAGATGACAAGGTATGGTGGGACATAACACAGTGTTCATGATGATTCAATAAGAACTGAACTTCATCATCCAATACATTTCAATTCAATCAATGAATTAATCACTAAAATAAGGCAAGTAAAACTACTTTTCTGTCACACTCATCACATACAAGACTATTAACAATAAACCATTCACCGTTTTATTGTACAGTGCTGCACAAGGAAGTCACACAATGGGTGCAAAGACTCACCTTTGGAGTTATAGGTGAGACAGTGAATTTGTTCCGAGCGGCTAAATTCTCTGGTGTCGACACATCTCCGATGCTCAAAGTCCCATAAGCGCAATCTCCCGGTACGACTACCGACTGCCAGCAAGGGGCTCACCGGGTGTGCGCATACCACAGACACAGCACTCTCATCACCCCGCACCACCGTACTCATGTGCCCATTTCTGGGGGTCACCATGGCCACCACGGCATCTTTCGTGGCCAACATAAAGTCCCTACGACACATGCATGATACACAAGGGAGGGGCAGCTACTGGCACGGTGCCTGCAAGGGATGCTGTATATCAGAGTACACTCCACTTCAGACAGTGATTCAAATGGCACTGGCCCATAAGCATTTACATTATCAATTTTAAAGACCACAAAATACCTCAAAATGAGAGAAAATTGTGTAGTACTTGGGTCAAATTCTCAGCCTACATATTGAATGATATACAATACTGTGCAGAAGTACTGATATATATACACAAAGTGCAAAAAATTGCACATTAATTAGTTATGCTAATTAGCAAAAACTATAGCGCCATCTTGTGTCCATTAATATACACGTAGATGTGTATAACTGAATGGGAATTCAAAATATAATGAAAGAGAAAACCGCATACTGCATTGGAGTCATCAGAAGGAACCAAAAACGAGAGCTTCCAGGGAAGCAGAACTCAACTGAACTGACTGGACAACTTCAAAGTAGGTCAGTTGTCTGTACTAGATTTGACTTAAGATAGCAACCTACCTTGTGTGGTAAGAGTCTCACACACCAAGTTTGATCAAAATCCATAAATATTTGTGGACGTTAAAGTCTTAACGTCGTTTTGGAGCTGAAAACAATATGGCGGCCATTTTGTGACGGATCGGGTTGGAATGCAATAGCAACCTACCTTATGTGGTAAGGGTTAAACATTCTAAGTTTGATCAAAATCTGATAATATTTGTGGACGCTAGAGGGTTAACGTCGTTTTCATGACCAAAAACAAAATGGTCGCCTAAGTCCGCCATTTTTCAACGGTTCGGGCTGAAATGTAATACCAACCTGGTCCTTGGGGTAAGGATACTGCATGTCAAGTTTTATCAGAATCGGTTGATATTTGTGGACGTTGGAGTGTTAACGTCGAAAAGTTGAGAGACGACGACGACGACGGACGCCAGAGGGTTCAGTATGTGATGAACTGTCCAGTTGAGTTAAAAAGGTAAGGAGCAAAGATGGAGTCATCAGGAGGAACCTGGATAGGATTCGGGTTTCAGCCACGACTACTCTACCCTCAAACCTATCCAGCCACAGCCAAGGGGAACTGACAGAAATAAAAAAAAGATTCTGCAAAAATTCACTTCTCCGAAGACAGATGGATAATAAAAAGAAAGAGATAAATAAAGAAGAAGCAAGAATTAGAATGAATGAAGATAAATATGAAAAAGTAGAAAGAAATGTCAAAGGAACAACGGTCCCACAACTCCTAGCCCCAACTCCTAGCCCCAACTCCTAGCCCCAACTCCTAGCCCCAACTCCTAGCCCCAACTCCTAGCCCCAACTCCGAGCCCCAACTCCGAGCCCCACCTCCGAGCCCCAACTCCGAGCCCAAACTCCGAGCCCAAACTCCGAGCCCCACCTCCGAGCCCCAACTCCGAGCCCCAACTCCGTGCCCCAACTCCGTGCCCCAACTCCGAGCCCCAACTCCGAGCCCCAACTCCGAGCCCCAACTCCGAGCCCCAATGCCGAGCCCCAACTCCGAGCCCTAACTCCGAGCCCTAACTCGTATCCCCGACTCCTAGCCCCAACTCCGAGCCCCAACTCCTAGCCCCAACTCCTAGCCCCAACTCCTAGCCCCAACTCCTAGTCCCAGCTCCCAGCCCCAACTCCCAGCCCCAACTCCGAGACCCAACTCCTAGCCCCAACTCCTAGCCCCAACTCCTAGCCCCAACTCCTTGCCCCAACTCCCAGCCCCAACTCCCAGCCCCAACTCCCAGCCCCAACTCCGAGCCCCAACTCCTAGCCCCAACTCCTAGCCCCAACTCCTAGCCCCAACTCCGAGCCCCAAATCCTAGCCCCAACTCCTAGCCTCAACTCCGAGCCCCAACTCCGAGCCCCAACTCCTAGCCCCAACTCCGAGCCCCAACTCCTAGCCCCAACTCCCAGCCCCAACTCCTAGCCCCAACTCCTAGCCCCAAGTCCCAGCCCCAACTCCTAGCCCCAAGTCCCAGCCCCAACTCCTAGCCCCAACTCCCAGCCCCAACTCCTAGCCCCAACTCCCAGCCCCAACTCCCAGCCCCAACTCCGAGCCCCAACTCCGTGCCCCAACTCCTAGCCCCAACTCCGAGCCCCAACTCCGAGCCCCAACTCCATGCCCCAACTCCGAGCCCCAACTCCGAGCCCCAACTCCCAGCCCCAACTCCCAGCCCCAACTCCCAGCCCCAACTCCCAGCCCCAACTCCTAGCCCCTACTCCTAGCCCCAACTCCCAGCCCCAACTCCCAGCCCCAACTCCCAGCCCCAACTCCGAGCCCTAACTCCGTGCCCCAACTCCTAGCCCCAACTCCGAGCCCCAAATCCTAACCCCACCTCCCAGCCCCAACTCCCAGCCCCAACTCCTAGCCCCAACTCCATGCCCCAACTCCGAGCCCCAAGTCCCAGCCCCAACTCCTAGCCCCAACTCCGAGCCCCAAGTCCCAGCCCCAACTCCCAGCCCCAACTCCTAGCCCCAACTCCCAGCCCCAACTCCTAGCCCCTACTCCTAGCCCCAACTCCCAGCCCCAACTCGTATCCCCAACTCCTGGCCCTAACTCCGTGCCCCAACTTCTGGCCCCAACTCCTGGCCCCAACTCCTGGCCCCAACTCCGAGCCCCAACTCCGAGCCACAACTCCTAGCCCCAACTCCTAGCCCCAACTCCCAGCCCCAACTCCCGTCCCCAACTCCTGGCCCCACCTCCCAGCCCCAACTCCCAGCCCCAACTCCTTATCCTAGCCCCAACTCCGAGCCCCAACTCCGAGCCCCAACTCCTAGCCCCAACTCCTAGCCCCAAGTCCCAGCCCCAACTCCCAGCCCTAACTCCCAGCCCCAACTCCTAGCCCCAACTCCCAGCCCCAACTCCTAGCCCCAACTCCCAGCCCCAACTCCTAGCCCTAACTCCGTGCCCCAACCCCCCACCCTAACTCCGTGCCCCAACTCCTAGCCCCAACTTCTAGCCCCAACTCCTAGCCCCAACTCCGAGCCCCAACTTCTAGCCCCAACTCCCAGCCCCAACTCCGAGCCCTAACTCCGTGCCCCCAGAAAGATGTAGTCTCTGTAGAGATGGGGAAACGGTCCAGAAGTGTGGGTGATCGAGGTCCTACACCCCCTCACACACAGACACACAGACACACAGACAGACACACAGACAGACACACACACACACACACACATACACACACACACACACACACACACACACACACACACACACACACACACACACAACAGCGTGACTGACTAAAATCGCACACAGAAACAAAAAGACAGCTCTGTCTATTATAACGCCATGGCTTGCAAAAGCAGCCTTAATAGTGTTCACCAAGTGGTGGTTCACCTCGTTAATCATATTCAAAAAGGGTGTTATAACACACCCAAACTTCCTCGGCCTTAAGACTAATTAATTAAATAAACAGGCATTTCTCACTTCATTTGTGGAGCCCTTGCCAGGTGGCTTAAGCACTCCAGCAAGCACTCCAGCAAGCACTTCAATGAAATGGGTGATAAGGAACGGCTGGCCTGCCAAGCGACAGCAAGCTGATTGCTTCTGGTATGAAATGGCCGAGGAATTTTAAAAACAGATAGATTTCAAGCAGCAAATCATGTGGAAACCACTGACAGCAGACAAATAAAAAAGTTTAGGAGTCGCGGAAGGCGAGAGAACGAGGCCATTCGTAGGGTTCGAAGATGGTTTATTGTAACAGCAAGATCCAGCACACAAAACTCGAACGGAAGTCAGCATGCTTATATAAAGCCAAAAGCCCTCTTCGGAGGGCGTGGCTCCGGCAACCGCGCGTGCGTCACGTCCGCACAACCACAAGTCCAACAGGCCCGTGCATGTGTATTATGCCCAAATAAGGTAATCACATAAGGTAACCGCCACATGCGGTTACCTGCACATAAGGTAACTGCCACATACGTCCCCCCAGAATGCACGCCACGGGCCTATGCGTAGGCCGAGGCGACCGAGGGACTGGGCAAGTCCTTGGGGGAGGCTGCCGAGGTTCCTCGCGGGCCTCCCGAGGTTGCAGGTCGCGGGTGCAGTGCCGAGAAGGCTCGAGCGGTGCACGCGAAAAGCGGGTGAGCCAACCGAGGGGCTGGTCAAGGCCTCGGGGGAGGCTGCCGAGGTCCCACGCGGGCCTCCCGAGGATGCAGGGTCAGAGAAGTAGTTGCGGTTGTAGTTGTAGTTGCGCGAGGGTGACGAAGCGGCCGTGCCGCTAACGTCAGCGCGCGCGAAGGTGACGAAACAGCCGTTCCGCCAACGTCAGTGCGCGCGAAGGTGACGAAGCAGCCGTGCCTTTGGAGGGTCTTGGAATAGGTTCGCCCCTCCGGTCGTAGAGGAGGAGCCGAGCGCGGTGCGCGAACCTCATAGTCATGGCCGTCGTCGTTACCGAAACTCCGGCATTTCGAAACCGCGTTCGAAACTGCGCCCGAAGCCGTGCGGGAGAAGCCGGCGTCACCAGCTTAGGTGGCTTCCCTGGCTAGGGCGCGCTTGCCGTGTTCGTTCGCAGCCCCCGAATCCGTTCGGGGGCAGTCGGAGGTCACCAGTTTAGGAGTCGCGGAAGGCGAGAGAACGAGGCCATTCGTAGGGTTCGAAGATGGTTTATTGTAACAGCAAGATCCAGCACAATAAACTCGAACGGAAGTCAGCATGCTTATATAAAGCCAAAAGCCAAAAGCCCTCTTCGGAGGGCGTGGCTCCGGCAACCGCGCGTGCGTCACGTCCGCACAACCACAAGTCCAACAGGCCCGTGCACGTGTATTATGCCCAAATAAGGTAATCACATAAGGTAACCGCCACATGCGGTTACCTGCACATAAGGTAACCGCCACAAAAGGGTGTTATAAGTGACACTTATAACACACCCAAACTATCCCGGCCTTGCAACTAAAAACAAAAAGGGAACTCTGTTTACTGTAACGCCATGGCTTGCAAAAGCAGCCTGAATAGCGTTCACCAATCACTGCACTAGATATGGTAAATATTGTCAGATTTCACTCCAGATTTGGACATTATTTAGTCTACAGCATCCAATCCTCATATCCGAATCCAGATTTTGATGATATTTTTTAATTATGAAATGATAATCGATCGTGTTTCCAAGGCAAGGCACATTTGAGTAGGCCAAAACAAAATGGCAGCACAAGAACCCAGTGAGGTGCAGTGGGCGGACCAAGATGGCAGGCCGCCATATTGGTAAGCCGGCACATCAGGTTTTTTTCTTATGAGCACCGAGTTAATCATCTTCAAAAAGGGTATTACTAGTACCCGACTGCAAAGCCGCAATGAGCCGGCGAAGCCAAAGCCTCTTGCCACTATTTTACCCATCACTGTGGCATCAGTAGGTTAGGTAGTTGGTAGTAGGTAGGTGTAGTAGGTACCGGACCGAGTTCAAAATGACACCATTTGCATTCTGGATGAGATTAAAATTTATAAAATTTCCTTCTTGATTAATTCGGTGAATTCCGTCTCAACTTCGGATATTTCCGGCCGTGAAAAACTATCCCCTACGGGCGCGAGATTTCTAAAAAATAATTCTTCGTCAATTTTAGAATATTTGACGCCGTTTTCAGCCTCCGAAACGCGGTAATAAGCTTTTTTGAAATATTTTTTCAAATGCTTGAATCTCATTGGTTCCGGTAATTGGTGACGATTTTCGTTGACGATAACCAGGGCCCGTGTGGGCCCGGAGAACGAGGTTGGTCTTAAAGTATTTGAATTACAAATTAGAGGTGCATTAGATTGTGAATCAAAAACACACGGGTGAAACAAACTCCTATTGAACTTTTTTGCAATTGTTTTATGCAAACTTCTGCATCCGGAAGATGGCGGCCTCCATTGAGTGATTTGGTTTTTTAAATATTTTTTCAAATGCTCGAATCTCATTGGTTCCGGTGTTTGGTGACGATTTTCGTTGAAGATAACGAGGTTGGTCTTAAAGTATTTTAATTACAAATTAGAGGTGCATTAGATTGTGAATCAAACAAAGACGGGTGAAACAAACTCCTATTGAACTTTTTTGCAATTTTTTATGCATACTTCCGCATCCGGAAGATGGCGGCCTCCATTGAGTGATTTGGTTTTTGAAATATTTTTTCAAATGCTCGAATCTCATTGGTTCCGGTGTTTGGTGACGATTTTCGTTGAAGATAACCAGGCCCGTGCGGGCCGAGGTTGGTCTTAAAGTATTTTAATTACAAATTAGAGGTGCATAAGATTGTGAATCAAAAAAAGACGGGTGAAACAAACTCCTATTGAACTTTTTTCAATTTGTTATGCATGCTTCCGCATCTGCAAGATGGCAGCCTCCATTGAGCGATTTGGTGCGTCAAAGTTTTGAAATTCTCAAGGGATCCAGCAAAATCTGGCTTTTCAACATAATACGTACGGGTTCATTCACAACACCGGCTTCGCCGGCTATAACGCTCTTATAATTTATAGATTTAGCTCTTACACGACCCTCGATCTTGCATAAAAAACAACCCAAAAAAACAAAAAAAACACCTAAACACAGTTTTCATCTTTGCAATCTGTTGGAGGTCCAGCTGCAAGCATGCAAAATTTGGGGCCGCTAGGTTTCATGGTTTTGGAGTTATGGAGCCTGGAGGAGACAGACAGAAAGACGGACGGATGGACGGACACTGCCTTTTATTATTATAGACTAGTGGGGTCACCCGTGGGAATCCCACGGGCATGGAGGTGTGTGACATTTCGACATATTGAGTTAGATGCTGCACCTGCACATTCAGTTTTACAAAATGGTTACTGGCAATTTATCAGATCCATAAATGATGTAATCAACACAATTTATTTACTTCTGATAAACATGTGAATGCATGTGTGTGCACATGGGAAATACAGTTTGAAACGTGTAATTACATCTCATGTAAAATGTGACTGCAATAGCTGAAATCCTCTCCCTCCCCACCCACATCACGCACACTGCACCGGGGAGTGGGTCACACATGGAGGAGAGTGGGTCACACACACGGGGGAGAGTGGGTCACACACACGGGGGAGAGTGGGTCACACACACGGGGGAGAGTGGGTCACACACACACGGGGGGGAGTGGGTCACACACACGGGGGAGAGTGGGTCACACATGGAGGAAAGTGGGTCACACATGGAGGAGAGTGGGTCACACACACGGGGGAGAGTGGGTCACACACATGGGGGAGAGTGGGTCACACACATGGGGGAGAGTGGGTCACACACACGGGGGAGAGTGGGTCACACACACATGGGGGGGAGTGGGTCACACACATGGGGGAGAGTGGGTCACACATGGAGGAAAGTGGGTCACACATGGAGGAGAGTGGGTTCACACACATGGGGGAGAGTGGGGTCACACACACATGGGACAGGGTCACACACACAGGGGAGAGTGGGCCGCACACACGGGGGAGAGTGGGTCACACACACACGGGGGGGAGTGGGTCACACACACGGGGGAGTGGGTCACACATGGAGGAGAGTGGGTCACACATGGAGGAGAGTGGGTTCACACACATGGGGGAGAGTGGGGTCACACACATAGGGGAGAGTGGATCACACATGGGGGAGAGTGGGGTCGCTTTACTTCTCCCCCTCATTCCTTTCCAACTCCTCCTCACTCCTCTCCCCCTCCCTCAGTCTCTTCTCCCCTTCCCCCAGTCTCCTCTCCCCCTCCCCCAGTCTCCTTTCCCCCTCCCCCAGTCTCCTCCCCCCCTCCCCAGTCTCCTCTCCCCTCACTCAGTCTCCTCTCATCCTCCCCCAGTCTCCTCTCCTCCTCCCCCAGTCTCCTCTCCTCCTCCCTCAGTCTCCTCTCCTCCTCCCTCAGTCTCCTCTCCTCCTCCCTCAGTCTCCTCTCCTCCTCCCTCAGTCTCCTCTCCTCCTCCCTCAGTCTCCTCTCCTCCTCCCCCAGTCTCCTCTCCTCCTCCCTCAGTCTCCTCTCCTCCTCCCTCAGTCCCCTCTCCCTCAGTCTCCTCTCCCACTCCCTCAGTCTCCTCTCCTCCTCCCCCAGTCTCCTCTCCCCCTCCCCCAGTCTCCTCTCCCCCTCCCCCAGTCTCCTCTCCCCCTCACCCAGTCTCCTCTCCCCCTCCCCCAGTCTTCTCTTACCATCCCCCAGTCTCCTCTCCCCCTCCCACAGTCTCTTCTCCCCCTCCCCCAGTCACCTCTCCCCCTCCCTCAGTCTGCTCTCCCCCTCCCTCAGTCCCCTCTCCCCCTCCCTCAGTCCCCTCTCCCCCTCCCTCAGTCCCCTCTCCCCCCTCACTCCGGCAGTTGTTCCAATCGAGCAGGTACGGCAAATATTAGAAGTAATTGAACTTTTCTTTTGGAGCAACACAGTGTAAATCCGCCCCCTTGTCCTGTTCATTTATTTGTGAAATGTTTCGCAGAACGGTACACGCATGGTGACATCATCGGACTCGCACCGCAATGATCATCTTCAACAATATTATCCGATACTTCATGCGGATTCATTACAGCTGCTCTTGTATATGTTTGCTGAGCACACATTACCTTCCAATGTCTTTGTTGCTCAGCATCCGTCTGTGTTAACGTTCAATGGCGGTCTCGTTTTGTTCCCTCATTATTTTATTCATTTTGGAGATAGCATTTACAAACGCGAGTGGCGACACACGTATACGATGCTCACCCCTCTCCCCAAGTACCTAATTGCAACTTTTTATTGTGACTACGTCGAAAGAATGAAACATTCCGATGATATAAAGAATACAGCTCAAATGGAAAGTCCCTTGGAAAAAAGTATTTTGGGCAGTGTATAAGAACATTACATTGCACCTTTCTGTCCGACGAAAACCAAAGTTACTCTTTTCGTTACAGCGTACAAAATGACACTTTTTAAATTAAAGATTTCAAATAAACTTCTTTAAAGTGTACGTGCACATAGCTTATAAAATAAGAACGATAAAATATCTCTCAGCAATTTCCCGTCTGTGTTTATTTATTTGTTTTACATCTGTGAATTCCACGTCCATGCACATGTGAAATAGAGTTTGTTTATCAATTCTGGATGTGAACACGATTCAGCCTTGAAAACTGGTGTGAAAACAAACAAACAAAAAGATCGATGGAATGAATGGAGTGTTTAAACAGGATTACCTTTACTTCCGGATAATAATGATGAATGAAATAAGAATGAAGAAATATCTGTTGGCAATTTCCAGTCTGTGGCGATACGTGAACGAAGCTCTGCCACTCTCTCCGCATTGTTGACTTTTTTTGTGATGACCGTCATCAAATGGAAAAGTCCGCCGCAAATTTTTAATATATCGCGGCATTTTCCCGTCCGTGTTATTTGGACGGTGTATGATACATTGTGCCACAAAATTTTAATACATCTTGGAATTTTCCCGTCTGAGTTATTTTGGCGGTATATGATATATCGTGCCGAGATTTTTTAATACATCTCGGCATTTTGCGTGAATTTTCTCAATTATTGGTGAAACCGAGTCTAAAACCATCGATAAAAATGAAATCAGATGGTGAGTTAGAGCGGAGATAAAGGCGTGAGAGAGTCTCAATGGCATTTATGTCATAGGCCTTTGAAAATGCATTTCGTTCTATAAACGGAAACTTTCATCGAATTTTATTCCCGTTTCTTTTCAACCGAGTCTAAAACCATGTTAGCGACTGTGAAAAATGAAACGAGATATCGAATTAGAGTTGAAATAAAACTGTGAGAGAGAGCAAGACACCGCTGGCCTAACAAAAGAGGCCTCAAAGCTATGCGAGTAAACAAAATGGTGGATATTTGTTTTTGAAGCCCCTCCCAGACCGGGTGTAGGCATAACATATGTGTGTGTGTATATATATATATATATATATATATATACATACTAGCTGAGGTACCCGGCTTCGCCCGGGTTGAATAAGAATAATACAAATATATGATGAAAAGAACATGTATATTTTAGAGCAATATGACAGTACATTTCCTCCATGACGTTTTGTCAATTTTCAATTTCTCAAAACCTCTTGGTATACAACATTTCTGGTTTTCTTACTTGGTGCCAAGACATAAAGATTGCTTGGTTTTCCAACCCTCGAGCAGCCCACGTACAGCTGGCCATGGGAAGTACCCGGCATTGCCGGGCGGGGGAAGGGAGGGGAGGAGGAAGGGGAGGGGAGGGGAATGGGGGGGAGGAGAGGGTGGGGAGGGGAGAAGAGGGGGGGAGGGGAGGTGGGAGGGGAGGGGGGAACGGCTAGCTTGGCAAGCGATAGCAGGCTTTTTACTTTTATTTTTACCTCAATGAGGGCTATATATATAGTCCGTGCTTGGAGCCTTCAAGTTCAACATAAAGTTTTTTAATGAAAAATAATGCAGATGTATAACAATCCACCAATGCAAGTTCAGAAATGAATGCAGATCCTTTACTTTGCGATACAAACGCAATTCCCGCCATTTCCACTCACGATCGAGGCCTCCACAGTGACCGCGCCTCTTCTTCCTCCTACAACTTCGTCTTCTTTCACTCAAAATGCACGAAATTCTGCCGCATGAAATTATGTAGAGGCCTCGTCGGGGGGATACAAGGTAGATAAGGAAGGCGTTGTAACAGAAGATTCAAAATAAAAGTGGAAGAACATAAGGAAATGGGAGCTATTCTGGACCCACAGCCAAATCCGACAAACCATTGCAATACACCCCAAACTACACCCTGGAATAATTGCAGCTGGCGCGGTTTTTTTAAACCATTGATATTAAAATAAAACGTAGCCTAAAACCACCGGGATTTTATGCTGATTCCGAATCTGTGTCTAAAACTTTTCTCCGATGTGTAGTTCTTGAGTTATAAGCGGACATCCAGACAGACACACACACACACACACACACACACACACACACACACACACACACACACACACACACACACACACACACTCCTCATTTATATATGGAGATATATATATATATAAATAAATATATATATATATATTGTTACGTGCTCCTCCCCGTATGTGCTACGTGCTCCTATATATAAATAATAAATGTATACCAGACGTATATATATGTATATATATATATATATATATATATATACATATATATATATATATATATATATATATAGTATATATATATATAAATATATATATATATATATATACATATATATATTAATATAGAAATATATATATAGAAATATATATATATATATATATATATATATATATATATATATATATATATATATATAGAAATATACATATATATATATATATATATAATATATATATATACAGACTTGGCATTTAATATGGAATATTTTTTTTGTGGGGGTGAACTTACATTTCAAGATGTCTTAGAACCAAAAGTTCATTGGAATTATGTTGAAATTATTCTAGATTTTGTTAATGTGACCTTTAAAAGAAACAAAAACCACATTTGACATTTCGAAGCAAATAAATTGATCCTTGAAAGTGATGTAAACTGATACCGAACTCAATTCACGGACAGTACTGCGTTAAACTTCTGTATGTTTTCCAGAAGTATCTCTTTATTTTGCACATTAGCCCAATTTTTTTTTAACAAAAACAAAAGTTAAATTACGACTGGGATTACGGACAGTAAAATTACAGTTCAGTACTTCGTGTAACCCCCACGAGCATTAAGGAGAGCACGTACACGTTGAGGCATGCTGTTCACGAGATTTGCCAAGGTTTGGACAGGAATCGCTTGCCATGCAGTGACAATAGCCTGCTGCAATTCACGCACAGAGGTAGGCTGCTGGTCCAAGTTGTCGATTTGACGCGTTAATTCTGCCCACAAGTTCTCTATCGGATTCATATCCGGGGACATGGCAGGCCACTCCATATGCTCTACACCACGGTCAGAAAGAAAGTGTTGGATCATGCGAGCACGATGAGGCCATGCATTGTCATCTTGGAAGACAAAGTTTCCTCGAAAGGCTGCATGAGCAAATGGAAGCAATGTTTCTTCCAGAATGGCCCTGTACTTGAACTGGTTCAGGTTTCCATTCAGAACAACCAGGTCAGTTTTGCCCCGGCATGAAAAGCAGCCCAAATGGTCACCCCACCACCTCCAGCTTGGACTCTTGGCACTATACAATCTTTGTTGTAGGCTTCATGCACTTGTCAGCGCAATCGGACGCGGCCATCTTGACGATAGACCAGAAATCTAGACTCGTCACTGAAGATCACGTGATTCCAGTGTCCTGGCTGGCATTGACGGTGCTCTCTGGCCCACTGCAATCAGCGCTGGTGGTGCTGTCTGGTCAGGCGTGGCTTTCTCAGGGGACGCCTGGCACGATAGCCTGCTTGAACCAGCCATTGGTTGACTAGCCTTCTGGATACAGGCACATTTGTCAGTTGCTGCCACTCAGCCCTAAGCCGATTAGCTGACTTGGAACGGCCATTGCAGACTAACCGGTGCAGCTGGCGATCATCCCTCCTTGTGGTTCTGTGGGGACGTCCTGGCCTCCGTATTGGAGTAGGGACACCCCTCTGAGCATTTCGTTTCAAGATCTTTGACACCTGACCTTGAGTGATGCCATACTGCCGAGCAATAGCATGCTGTTTGATGCCGGAATTTCGTAAAGCCACCACTCCATGACAAATATCATTGTCGAGTTGACGGACCATCTCCAGAGGAAGCGGCAATAACTTTTGTAGATGTGCAGTAGTTGTTTTCCACTAATACAGAACGCAACAACCCTTATATACCCAATTGTGAAGTCAAAAGTCAAATGTACCTGTCCGTACATTTTGCCACGCCACCTGTGATATAATCCTGTTAATGACTTCTTGCTGCGACAGACAATCAGTGACATGGTTCTTTTACTAAATAAATCACCAAAGCATAAAAGAAACTCACCAGATTGATATACTGAGTTAAGAAATTAAACCCAAGTCAAGAAAAAAAAATATTCCATATTAAATTCCATATTAAAAAAAATATTTTTCTTGACTTGGGTTTACTTTCTTAACTCAGTTTATCAATCTGGTGAGTTTCTTTTACACTTTGGTGATTTATTTGTTAAAATAACCATGTCAGTGATTGTCTGTCGCAGCAAGAAGTCAACAACTGGATTATATCGCAGGTGTTGTGGCAAAATGTACGGACAGGTGCATTTGATGATTGGCTTCACAGTCGGGTATACAAGAGTTGTTGCATTCTGTATTAGTGGAAAACAACTGCTGCACGTCTCCAAAAGTTATTGGCGCTTCCTTTGGAGATGGTCCGTCAACTCGACAATGCTGTTTGTCATGGAGTGGTGGCTTTACGAAATTACGGCATGAAACAGCGTGCTATTGCTCGGCAGTATGGCATCACTCAAGGTCAGGTGTCAAAGATCCTGAAACGAAATGCTCAGAGGGGTGTCCCTACTCCAATACCGAGGCCAGGACGTCCCCACAGAACCACAAGGAGGGATGATCGCCAGCTGCACCGGTTAGTCCGCAATGGCCGTACCAAGTCAGCTAATCGGCTTAGGGCTGAGTGGCAGCAACTGACAAATGTGCCTGTATCCAGAAGGCTAGTCAACCAATGACTGGTTCAAGCAGGCTATCGTGCCAGGCGTCCCCTGAGAAAGCCATGCCTGACCAGACAACACTGCCAGCACTGATTGCAGTGGGCCAGAGAGCACCGTCTATGGCAGCCAGGACACTGGAATCACGTGATCTTCAGTGAAGAGTCTAGATTTCTGGTCTATCGTCAAGATGGCCGCATCCGAGTGCGCAGACAAGTGCATGAAGCCTACAACAAAGATTGTATAGTGCCAAGAGTCCAAGCAGGAGGTGGTGGGGTGACCGTTTGGACTGCTTTTCATGCAGGGGGCAAAACTGACCTGGTTGTTCTGAATGGAAACCTGAACCAGTTCAAGTACAGGGCCATTCTGGAAGAAACATTGCTTCCATTTGCTCGTGCATCCTTTCGAGGAAACTTTGTCTTCCAAGATGACAATGCACGGCCTCACCGTGCTCGCATGATCCAACACTTTCTTGCTGACCGTGGTGTAGAGCATATGGAGTGGCCTGCCATGTCCCCGGATATGAATCCGATAGAGAACTTGTGGGCAGAATTAACGCATCAAATCGACCACTTGGACCAGCAGCCTGCCTCTGTGCGTGAATTGCAGCAGGCTATTGTCACTGCATGGCAAGCGATTCCTGTCCAAACCTTGGCAAATCTCGTGAACAGCATGCCTCAACTTGTACGTGCTCTCCTGAATGCTCGTGGGGGTTACACGAAGTACTGAACTGTAATTTTACTGTCCGTAATCCCAGTCGTCATTTAACTTTAGTTTTTGTTAAAAATTTTTTTGTCTAATGTGCAAAATAAAGAGATACTTCTGGAAAACGTACAGAAGTTTAACACAGTACTGTCCATGAATTGAGTTCGATATCAGTTTACATCACTTTCAAGGATCAATTTATTTGTTTCGAAATGTCAAATGTGGTTTTTGTTTCTTTTAAAGGTCACATTAACAAAACCTAGAATAATTTCAACATAATTCCAATGAACTTTTGGTTCTAAGACATCTTGAAAAGTAAGTTCACCCCCACAAAAAAAATATTCCATATTAAATGCCAAGTCTGTATATACAATATATATATATATTGTTGTGGTTGTGCCATAAAGGCAAACCCCCTATAGTCAATTGCACGACAACATGTAGCCTGCATTAGTCAGTTATTTTCTATTGAATGTAAAGATTAGCCCTTTCCCATTGTGTAGTAATCAAAACCAATATGCGTTGAAGTTAGACAGGATTTCCAAACCCTCGTTGGTTAAGGGAAGCCATTACTAATGTGCAGGAAGGCGTGGCCAGAAGCACAGGCCCACACGACCAGTGAGGAGTTGGGAACACTCCTCAGCCAATGGGAGGCTCTGGAACATTTTGAAGGGCGTGGGCAGGTCTGGTAAAAGCCCACGTGGAGCGCATTATCATTCTCTTTGCTTTTGGATTTTGCTGCACGACACCACCTGTTCTGAACTCTTATGGATTTCGCCACGTCGATGACCTCCTGCTCTGTTCTCTCTTTGCCTTGTGGACGACACGATTCTCTTTTTGCCTGAGATTTCGCTGTGCACAGGACACGACTCTCTTGTTGTGGATTTCGCCATGTGGACGACCTCCTGCTCTGTTCTCTCTTTGCCTCGTGGATGACACGATTCTCTTTGCCTGGGATTTTGCCACGTGGACGACACCCTGCTCTGGACTCTCTTGTTTTGGCTCCACCAGACGACACGTGTTTTGGTCTTTGTTCTTCGTCGACACCCATCGCTTCTGCGCCGATCTTTTGCGCCATCCGGCTGATCTGCAACCGTTGGCCTTTCGACACAACTCACCTGCGCTGAAGTTCATCTACCTGTGCAAAGTTCATCCGTGCCGACTTCGAGGCAATGGTTCGTCCTTCGGACCTGACCTCATCGAACTGCGAGCCGCGCACACCAGACCACATGGTCACCAGCGAGGCAATTCCAGCACGTACATCGGTACACCCTTAACGAGTGTCTTTTTCCCTGTGTGTGTATGTATCAGAGTGTGAAGGCGCCAAGTCGGAGTTATTATTAGGTAATAATTGATAAGCTGAATCTTCATCTCTGTTTCTCTGTGCCTTCAAAATAAAAGCCTGTACATTTTGTTGTTACTTTCCAACCTGTTCAGTACGTCCTTTCACCAATTGGCCTAGCATCATCCGGGACCGAATTTGGCTAGACTCAGGTCCATAAATCTCGTGGGGTAACGCCGCTTTCCACACCGTGCAAATCCGCTCGGCACCCATAAGGTGTGGGAAAGTGAGGGTTCGATCGCGCGGTTCTTCGGTACGCGCGTGCACCTTGATCCGTGCACCTTGAAGGTATTCGTGATTCTCCGGTATTAACCGAGGGGAATCACGCAACAAAATAGTTGTTAAAGAGGGGGATTTTTGAACCCGGCCCCCGCAAAAAATTATTGTCAGGAGTGGGGATTTGAACCCCGAACAACTGCAACAACAACAACAAAAAATATATATATATATGTGTGGGTGTGTGTGTGTGTGTGTGTGTGTGTTGCGTATCTATAAATACAAAACCGAAAAACGTATGTGAAGCAGTCAAGCTATGATTATGTGTCTATTAATACTGCACTGTTTCAATGCCGATTGCTTCCTGTCTATTAATTATGTACGTCTATTAATTACGCATTGTTGGAATATACCCTTCGACCCTTTAGACTGCTGAGATCCCTTAGACCTTTGAAGACCCTTCAAGTCCCCCAAGACCCTTAAGACCTCGAAGGCCCCAACAATCCAAAAGACCTTTGATGATGAAAATTAGCCTTCTCCCAATTATCAGCAAAGTCATGGAATCCATCATTGCTTTGGATATGAAATCTTTCCTCTTCTCCAATGGCTTGATCTCTGATGATCAATTTGGTTTCAGACCAGGTCACTCTACTCTGGACATGCTGCTTCTGCCGTCTCAACAATGGATGGAGGTCCTCAATGCCAAACAGGAAATTAGAACTGTCTCCCTCGACATATCACGTGCCTTCGATACGGTCTGGCACCCCGCTCTGCTCACCAAACTCTCCTCCTTTGGTATCCATGGAAATCTCCACGCATGGCTTGCGGACTTCCTCTCTTGTCGTAGTCACCGTGTGGCCCTGAATGGGTTTCTCTCATCTCCTCTTCCTGTTCAGGCTGGAGTTCCCCAAGGCAGTGTTCTGGGCCCTGTGCTTTTTCTGGTCTTCATCAATGATCTCTCTGACTCTCTTGAAAATCCTCTCTATCTCTTTGCTGATGACTCCACTCTCTGCCGCTCCATTCCTCATCCCTCAGATCGGCAGTCTGCAGCCTCCTCACTCTCTGCAAACCTGGACAAAATCACAGACTGGGCAAACAAGTGGAACATGTCTTTCAATCCTGACAAATCTCACACTCTTACGATGTCTCTCCGAAAAGACCGACTGGACAACCCTCCCATCCACTTTCTGAATAATCCTCTCCAAGAAGTTCTGTCACTCAAGATTTTGGGTCTCACTATCTGCCATGATCTTTCCTGGGAAAACCACATTTCAAATCTGGCCTCCAAAGCCAGTCGCCGACTGGGCATCCTCCGTCGTGCGAAGTCCTTCCTTGGCTCACCTAAGCTCCTTACCACATACAAGGCTTTCATCCGCAGCTCAATGGAGTACTGCTCTCCCCTCTGGGCTGGTGCTCCTGCCTCACACCTAGCTCATCTTCACGCTGTTGAAACCAAAGCGTTCAGAATCATTGGAATCTCCCACGATGACGCTATCTCCGAGGGCCTTTCACTTACTCACCGCAGGCAGGTTGGTGATCTTTCCGTCTTCTACCGACTCCTCTCTGGCCTTGCTCCCCCAGCTCTCTCTGGGCTCTGTCCCCCAAATATTCCTACACGTCGCATAAGATCTGCCTGGAACCCTCTTATGGTTAAACTGCCAAAATCAAGACTCTCTGCTCACCTTCACTCCTTCATTCCTCTTTTCTCCCGCCTCTGGAACAAACTCCGTCACTCTCTTCAATCCCACTCCTCCCTCCAGGTCTTTAAAACAGCTGTTCACCACCATCTCTTATCTTCCCCCATCCAAAACCTTGATCTTTTCTACCCCCGCTAATTTCACCCCAAATCCACTTTTTTTAAATACCATCTTCTTTCCTGGAAGTCCTTGGTGTCCTTGCGTTTTATACCTATCCTGCCTCCCCCCCAAGCCCTCTCCCTCCCACACATCTCCCGATGTCCCTGCTCTCAAATGTTGTGTTTGTGTGCTTCCCCTTCTCTCCCCATCTTGTCTATCGCTCCCCTTTTTATATACTTTGTTTGCTTGTTTGTTTGATTTGTTTGTTTGATAAATGTTAGCTCTTTCACGAGCCTCGATTTTGTACACAAAAAAAAAACCAATAAAAAAAACCCAAAAGCCTCAAAAGACCCCAAAGATGCAAAAGATCCCAAAGATACTGAAGACCCAAAATACACTGAAGACCCTTAAATACCCAGAAGATTCATAATATCCAAAGGTCACTGAAGACCCTGAAGACTCATAAGACCCCTAGACCCATTAAACCCCAAGATCCTGAAGACCCCAAGACCCTGAAGACCACTTTTACCTTTAAGACACTTTCAATACTTTAGACACCTTGAGATCTCTTCACCCTTTGAACCTTTTATATCCTTTACACCACTTAAGTACCTTTCGACCCCTTAGACCTTTCCACCATTTAGACCCCTTACACCCTTCAAACCAATTAGACAGCTTCAACCCTTGACCATTTAGAGCTTTAGACCACTTGGACCTTTTTTGATTACAAATAAATTACAAATAAGGAAGTCCCATAAGCCCTGTTATGCCAATTTGTGAAAAATAAATGTTTGTATTATGATTGGTGTAAATCATGACAACACAGCAACTCAAATTCAGTCAGGTCATTATCCTCAGTTTATACAAGGCCGTGCCTCTGCATTGGCGAGCATAGCGAACCGATCCACGCTAGTCATGTATAAATTAAGCACCTGGCTATGAATGGCTTTCCTTCTAGCGAAGCATCCTGTGGGCATTTGATTTCCAGTGAAGGCTCAGCTGGTGCAGCAGAGAACGATAGAGAAGTGATGGGACCAAGTGCAAGCGAGGAGTACCAGTACAGCAGGGACGGTTTGTGATCATAAAAACATATATGACCCTGCACATCTCCCGTCACGATATACCTGCACGAGAGACACATCGGCACAAAGAAAATCTCCAACAATAAAAATGCTGCATCATCATCACATCGTGGAATGGTAAATCCTTGATTATTGCCCTCACTGGTGTGGGATCGACTCCCACAGCTGCTCAATGGGAAATTTCCAGATTCTGGCGACAAGTGGTAGCCAGTTCAGGATTAACTCGAGTGTTAGAAACACGCATGATTTGTCATCAGCACTTCATGCTCTGCCACAGGGCGTATGGGACTTTACCGCCGCCATTGAGTCAGATGGAAAAGTTCCCAGAATTATTTTATTGCCCAAATTGTACTTTTACAAAGTTTCCAGGTAGTCTGCAGAGTCGTAGCCTTCAAATTACTCTCCTTGAATAAAACCACCTTTAGAGGCCATTTTTCCCTGCAAAGTGGGGGTTGGCCTTTTTCGGGAACCGTGGTTGTTGTTGTTTTTCGGTCCCCTTTTTGAAGCAATGTTTTACGGCCGGATGCCCTTCCTGACGCCAACCCTTTTTGCCGCCTTTAACGACAAACAGGGAATTACCAGTGAACTGGTACTCAATTAGCCGACCTCGGAAGGATGACAGGCTGAGTCAACCCCCCTGGCGTTAATTCAGCGATCGACCGGGATTCGAACACAGGATCCTAGGCATCCTAAGCCGGCACCCTAGCCGCTAGCCCAACACCATGAATATGGACACTTAATCCAGACTAGCTTACCGTATGTCGTCACAGCATCACCCTCAAAGTGTTTCCATCAGTTTTGGTACGAGATAAAAGTTGCAAAATGGAGTTTGAAATCCACCCATTTTTACAACTGGTGCCTCGACATTACAGTGTGCCCCAGCTCTATCTCATTGCCGCCTTATTCCATTTTATTTACGTGCACATTTCTGTAGTTGCCGAAAAAATCCGATTGCATACTTCACAGATGTTCAAAAGGCAGTTGTTACAACACAGTTATTGGTGTTGCAAATATTGCTCTTTACCAAAATACATCTACAAAGCCACTACTTTCTGAAAACTACATGGTATTCAGAAAATATTTACCTTGTGCAGTCAACTTGGTGCAATCGAACTCTTATGTTTTTTGAAGGGTTTTTTTTCTTTGATCCAATATGGCTGCCAGATCATGTAAGCGATGCCATCATAAAATTACATTCTCTAATATAATTGTTGGTTGATCACACTCAAAAAATTTCAAACTGATCAGACTAAGCATTGTCCTTGTTGAATTATGATGTCATAATTAAGGCACCACTGACGTCATCATTAACAACAATTATTCCGCATGCGAATTTCTTTGCAATGAGCCACGTTTTATTTTTGTCCATGGAGCGGTTTCAGAGATATAGACGTGTAAACTTTTTAGGTTTTTTTCAAGATGGCACCTCTACCACGTGACCGATGACGTCATAATTATTAAATATTATACAAGAGAACACGCACCTATGGTGAAAATTTTGTGTCCATCAGACCAACAGTTACACAGAAAAAAATTCAAACTGATCGGATGAAGAGTTATACTTGTCTAATTATGACGTCATAACAAAGGCACCAATGACATCATCATTAACACGTCTTATTCCCCATTGGGAGTACTTGGCAATGAGCCATGTTACAATTTTTCCATTGAGCGGTTTTGGAGATATAGAGGTGTAACGTTTTTCCAAGATGGTGTCCGTACCACGTGACCTATGGCATCATAATTATGAATAAAGAATTCTACAGGCGCTCCGATGGTAATATTTCATGGCAATCGGACCAACGGTCGCCGAGAAAATGAATTTTAAATATGCTGACACGCCACACGTACGCAACCGAATGCCTAACCGTGCTTTTTGCTTCGCGAGCGCAGGGCGGGGTAAAAAGTAAAAAGCTAACAGGACAACCAACCCTGGTAGGGTGATCGGCCATGTGTAGTGCTGTAGAGCAGCAGATCAGATCCAATTCCTTGACTAATTTCAGATTGTAATGTTATGGGAATGCTTACACAACCACAAAAATACAAGAAATCATCAAGTAACACTTACTCCGTTGTCACCCTGAGCATGCCTATGGCCTTCTCCTGCAGGCGAAGGATTTTCACATTGTACGTGGTGTGTGGCCGCGACCCCTTTTGCCCCTTCTCCTTCCGTGATAATTCCCAAAGTAACAACTCCCCAGCACTGCTGGCAGTGACGGCCCGTGGAAAGCCCGGCTGGAATGCAGACTGGCTCAGCAACCCGACTGGACGGCCCATTACCTGCAGGGTCGAGTATTAAAAAAACAGCAAACTACGTGCTCACTTGTGCTCCAGCCAAACGAATATTTCAGGGACATACTTTGCCTGATCATAATGTAATTATCATGGGTAATCGACTCTTACCATTTTGTGCAGGAATGGTGTGCTGATATCGATTCCCAAATCAGTCTGCAAGTGCAAGACAGCAAGTAAGCGCGTCCAACACCTGTCCATATCTACTCAAATGGGACATCCATCAAAATGACCTTCACGACAGACAGCGACTCCACTGGTAATCACGGGTACAGCGAGTGAACAAGTCCAACACCTGTCCATATCTACTCAAATGATGCATCCATCAAAATGACCTTCACGACAGACAGCGACTCCATTGGTAATCACGGGTACAGCGAGTGAGCAAGTCCAACACCTGTCCATATCTACTCAAATGGTGCATCCATCAAAATGACCTTCACGACAGACAGACTCCATTAGTAATGCGGGTACAGCGAGTGAGCACGTCCAACACCTGTCCATATCTACTCAAATGGTGCATCCATCAAAATGACCTCACGACAGACAGACTCCATTAGTAATGCGGATACAGCAAGTGAGCACGTCCAACACCAGTCCATATCTACTCAAATGGCGCATCCATCAAAATGACCTTCACGACAGACAGACTCCATTAGTAATGCGGGTACAGCGAGTGAGAACGTCCAACACCTGTCCATATCTACTCAAATGGTACATCCATCAAAATGACCTTCACCACAGACAGACTCCATTAGTAATGCGGGTACAGCGAGTGAGCACGTCCAACACCTGTCCATATCTACTCAAATGGCACATCCATCACAATGACCTTCACGACAGACAGACTCCATTAGTAATGCGGGTACAGCGAGTGAGCACGTCCAACACCTGTCCATATCTACTCAAATGGCACATTCATCACAATGACCTTCACGACAGACAGACTCCATTAGTAATGCGGATACAGCGAGTGAGCACGTCCAACACCTGTCCATATCTACTCAAATGGCACATTCATCACAATGACCTTCACGACAGACAGACTCCATTAGTAATGCGGATACAGCGAGTGAGCACGTCCAACACCTGTCCATATCTACTCAAATGGTACATCCATCAAAATGACCTTCATGACAGACAGACTCCATTAGTAATGCGGACACAGCAAGTGAGCACGTCCAACACCTGTCCATATCGACTCAAATGGCACATCCATCAAAATGACCTTCCCGACAGACAGAGACTCCATTGGTAATCACGGGTACAGTGACTGAGCATGTCCAACACCTGTCCATATCTACTCAAATGGCACATACATCAAAATGACCTTCACGACATACAGAGACTCCATTGGTAATCGTGGGTACAGCGACTGAGCACGTCCAACACCTGTCCATATCTACTCAAATGGCACATCCATCAAAATGACCTTCACGACAGACAGAGACTCCATTGGTAATCACGGGTACAGTGACTGAGCAGGTCCAACACCTGTCCATATCTACTCAAATGGCACATCCATCAAAATGACCTTCACGACATACAGAGACTCCATTGGTAATCGTGGGTACAGCGACTGAGCACGTCCAACACCTGTCCATATCTACTCAAATGGCACATCCATCAAAATGACCTTCACGACAGACAGAGACTCCATTTGGTAATCACGGGTACAGTGACTGAGCATGTCCAACACCTGTCCATATCTACTCAAATGGCACATCCATCAAAATGACCTTCACGACAGACAGAGACTCCATTGGTAATCACGGGTACAGTGACTGAGCAGGTCCAACACCTGTCCATATCTACTCAAATGGCACATCCATCAAAATGACCTTCACGACATACAGAGACTCCATTGGTAATCGTGGGTACAGCGACTGAGCAGGTCCAACACCTGTCCATATCTACTCAAATGGCACATCCATCAAAATGACCTTCACGACAGACAGAGACTCCATTGGTAATCACGGGTACAGTGACTGAGCACGTCCAACACCTGTCCATATCTACTCAAATGGCACATCCATCAAAATGACCTTCACGACAGACAGAGACTCCATTTGGTAATCACGGGTACAGCGAGTGAGCACATCCAACACCTGTGCATATCTACTCAAAAGGCACATCCATCAAAATGACCTTCACGACAGACAGAGACTCCATTGGTAATCACGGGTACAGCGAGTGAGTGCAGCCTTCGGCTGTTGTTCTTTGCATCATAAATATTTACTCTTTAGATTTTCTAAAAATTGCAGTTTTTTTTGTAACAAAAACATACTTTCAGTCATGTTCTGGACAAGGACTAGTTACGAGTAAGTGGACCCACTCGACCTGGTCTCCTAGTCCCCACGTTATTGGACCTAATATTGTTTGGAGGTTACTGCACAAACTCCTCAAAAACTGCACAAACACATGCTTCTCATGATTAGAGTTTTGTGCTTACCCAGTCATAGAAGATCACCTGCTTTTCACTGTTGCTCATCACTTCGTGGATGTCATCAGGATTGAAAGCAACATGAGTCTGTGTGAGAGAACTTGTGATGAGTTGAGGAAATGGAACTTTATGTGCGGCTGTGCTCTACACCAAGCAATTGTGCTGCTTCTCCATTGATAAGTCTGGAGGGAGTGCTAAAGCAAATAAAGCTGGATCCATGCTCCACAAATGCTATGGACATTTCATGCAGTGAGAAAGATGATGACACAGTTGTATGAATGGGAAACTGCAGATACCGAGGAACAGACCTATAATAATAGTATGATACAATACAAACAGGGGGCCAGATGATAGCAAACAGACCTATAATAATAGTATGATACAATACAAACAGGGGGCCAGATGATAGCAAACAGACCTATAATAATAGTATGATACAATACAAACAGGGGGCCAGATGATAGCAAACAGACCTATAATAATAGTATGATACAATACAAACAGGGGGCCAGATGATAGCAAACAGACCTATAATAATAGTATGATACAATACAAACAGGGGGCCAGATGATAGCAAACAGACCTATAATAATAGTATGATACAATACAAACAGGGGGCCAGATCATAGCAAACAGACCTATAATAATAGTATGATACAATACAAACAGGGGGCCAGATGATGACAAACAGACCTATAATAATAGTATGATACAATACAAACAGGGGGCCAGAAGATAGCAAACAGACCTATAATAATAGTATGATACAATACAAACAGGGGGCCAGATCATGGCAAACAGACCTACAATAATAGTATGATACAATACAAACAGGGGGCCAGATGATAGCAAACAGATCTATAATAATAGTATGATACAATACAAAGAGGGGGCCAGATGATAGCAAACAGATCTATAATAATAGTATGATACAATACAAACAGGGGGCCAGATGATAGCAAACAGACCTATAATAATAGTATGATACAATACAAAGAGGGGGCCAGATGATAGCAAACAGATCTATAATAATAGTATGATACAATACAAACAGGGGGCCAGATGATAGCAAACAGATCTATAATAATAGTATGATACAATACAAACAGGGGGCCAGATGATAGCAAACAGACCTCAACAATGGATGGAGGTCCTCAACGCCAAACAGGAAATTAGAGCTGTCTCCCTTGACATTTCACGTGCCTTCGATACGGTCTGGCACCCTGCTCTGCTCACCAAACTCTTCTCCTTTGGTATCCACGGAAATCTCCACGCATGGCTGGCGGACTTCCTCTCTGGTCGTAGTCAACATGTGGCCCTGAATGGGTTTCTCTCATCTCCTCTTCCTGTTCAGGCTTGAGTTCCCCAAGGTAGTGTTCTGGGCCCTGTGCTTTTTCTGGTCTTAATCAATGATCTCTCCGACTCTCTTGAAAATCCTTTCTATCTCTTTGCTGACGACTCTACTCTCTGTCGCTCCATTCCTCATCCCTCAGATCGGCAGTCTGCAGCCTCCTCACTCTCTGCAGACCTGGACAAAATCACAGACTGGGCAAACAAATGGAATATGTCTTTCAATCCTGATAAATCTCACACTCTTACGATGTCTCTCCGAAAAGACCGACTGGACAACCCTCCCATCCACTTTCTGAATAATCCTCTCCAAGAAGTTCTGTCACTCAAGCTTTTGGGTCTCACTATTTGCCATGATCTTTCCTGGGAAAACCACATTTCAAATCTGGCCTCCAAAGCCAGTCGCCGACTGGGCATCCTCCGTCGTGCGAAGTCCTTCCTTGGCACACCTGAGCTCCTCACCACATACAAGGCTTTCATCCGCAGCTCTATGGAATACTGCTCTCCCCTCTGGTCTGGTGCTCCTGCCTCACATCTAGCTCGTCTTCACGCTGTTGAAACCAAAGCGTTCAGAATCATTGGAATCTCCCACGATGACGCTATCTCCGAGGGCCTTTCACTTACTCACCGCAGGCAGGTTGGTGATCTTTCCGTCTTCTACCGACTCCTCTCTGGCCTTGCCCCCCACCCCCCCCCCCCAGCTCTCTCTGGGCTCTGTCCCCCAAATATTCCTACAGGTCGCACAAGATCTGCCTGCAACCCTCTTATGGTTAAACTGCCAAAATCAAGACTTTCTGCTCACCTTCACTCCTTCATTCCTCTTTTCTCCCACCTCTGGAACAAACTCCCTCACTCTCTTCAATCCCACTCCACCCTCCAGGTCTTTAAAACAGCTGTTCACCACCATCTCTTATCCTCCCCCATCCAAAACCTTGATCTTTTCTACCCCCGCTAATTTCGGTCCCCTTGTGTTTTATACCTCTACCCCCCCCCCCTTCCCACGCCTCCTCCCCCCAAGCCCTCTCCCTCCCACACTTCTCCCTGCTCTCAAATGTTGTGGTTGTGTGCTTCCCCTTCTCTCCCCATCTTGTCTTCCGCTCCCTCTTTTTGTATATTTTGTTTGTCTGGTTGATTTGTTTGTGAAATAAATGTTAGCTCTTTCACGAGCCTCGATTCAGTATACAAAAAACAAAACAAAAAAAAACAGACCTATAATAATAGTATGATACAATACAAACAGGGGGCCAGATGATAGCAAACAGACCTATAATAATAGTATGATACAATACAAACAGGGGGCCAGATGATAGCAAACAGACCTATAATAATAGTATTGTGGCGGGCACAAGGGGCAATAATTCCGCGCACCAGTGGGTGGCGCGAGCGTCCAGGCGGGGAACTAAAATGCATGCCCCGCCTTTCGACCGATCGGCCATGCCCGGGGGCAAGGCGTGGCCTCGGCACATATATGCGGGCTCTAAGCTCGAGCCCGCCCAGTGCTGAAGTGCGAGCTCTGAATAAAGACTCTTGTTGTACCAACGCGTTGTGGCCTACCTCTCTGGCAATCGAGTCGTGTGTGCGCAGCACCACACTGGTGACCCCGATTGGTTCAGCCGTTGCTGACCCCCGAACGCGCCATGGCAACCAACGCCGTCGCAGTCACACTCCCGGAGTTTTGGGAAGCGCAAGCCGACATTTGGTTTGTGCAGGCCGAAGCTCAATTTCAGCTCCGAGGCATCACGGCGGACGAGACCCGGTACTACCACGTGGTCGCCGCTCTCGGGCCCGGCACTGCCGCCCGAGTCGTGTCCATCCTTCGGCGCCCGCCGGGCGACCACAAGTACGAGGCGCTCAAACGTCTCCTCCTCGCCACGTTCGGGCTCACAGAGATCGAACGGGCCGACCGCCTCCTGGACCTTCCCGCCCTCGGCGACACACGACCATCCGTCCGGATGGATTTCATGCTGTCTCTGCTTGGGGACCAGCACCCGGATTTCTTGTTCCGTGCACTCTTCCTCCGCCAGCTACCGATACAGGTGCGCCTCGTGCTGGCCGGTTCCAAACTAACGGAACCCCCCGCCCTGGCCGGAGAGGCCGACAAGTTTTTCGCGGCCTGCGACACACGGTCGGTTTACGGTGCTGCCGTAGTGGCTCCCGGTGCGGAGGCTCCAGCGCCCCCGGCTTCCCTCGTGGCCACTGCTGCGCCCCGCCCACTACCGTCGCCGCCACCACCACCGCCGCCGGCATGGCTGACGCGGCTGCCACCGCCGCAAACCTGGTGCTACGACCATGCCAGGTTCGGCCGCAAGGCTAAAACGTGCCGCCCGCCGTGTTCTTTTGACGGGTCGGGAAACGACCTGGCCGGCGCTCACTTTCAGCCCTGAGCGTCGGCCATTCCGGCAGCCTCCTGTTCATCACGGACACCTTGTCAGGGCGCCGTTTTCTTTGCGACACAGGAGCGCAGGTAAGCGTCCTCCCTGCCTCCACGTCCGACAAGCAAACCGCGGGCCGGGGCCCCGCTTTGCTTGCCGCCAACGGTACATCCATCCGCACATTCGGGAAGCATTGCCTCTCACTGCGGTTCGGAGGGCAGCGCTTTCAATGGTCGTTCGTTACCGCCAGCGTGCCAATGGCCCTGCTCGGCACGGACTTCCTATGTGCGCATGGGCTGTTGGTCGACGTTAAGCGCAGATGTCTCGTCCAGGCCTAAACCTTCAGCTCGCTTGCCTGTTCGCTGAGCGGCTCGTTGAGCAGCTCGCTGAGTGGCTCACTCAGCGGCTTGCTGAAAGGTTCCCTCCCGGCGAGGTTAGTCTGCACGCTTCCGGCAGCGGACGAGTTTACCCGCCTCCTCGCCAGTTTCCTGGCCCTCACGCGGCCCACCTTCTCAGCGGTGGCCGTCAAACACGGGGTGGAGCACCATATCCCCATGGTCGGGCCGCCGGTCTACGCCCGGGCACGCCGACTCGACCCCACGAAGCTCGCCATGGCGAAAGCGGAGTTCGCCACGCTGGAACGGCTGGGGATCGTACGGCGCTCCAACAGCGCTTGGGCTTCTCCTCTGCACATTGTGCCGAAGCCCGGCGGAGGATGGCAGCCGTGCGGTGACTACCGCCGGCTCAATGATGCCACCACCCCCGACCGCTACCCGGTCCCGCATATCCAGGACTTTTCCGCCCGGTTGGCGAACACGACCGTGTTCTCCAAGGTGGACCTCATCCGGGGCTACCACCAGGTCCCCATCCAACCGGACGATGTCCCAAAGATGGCCGTCATCACCCCTTTCGCCCTCTTTGAGTTCCTGCGAATGCCTTTTGGGTTGAAGAATGCGGCCCAGGCGTTCCAACGGCTCATGGACAGCGTCTTGCGCGACTTACCTTTCATCTATGTCTACCTGGACGACATCCTAGTCGTGAGCGCGTCCCGGGAGGAGCACCTGCTCCACCTCCACACGCTTTTCGAACGCCTGGGCCAGCATGGCCTGATCATCAACCCCGCAAAGTGCCGTTTCGGCGTTGCCGCCATCGACTTCTTGGGGCACCGCATCACCAGGCACGGGGCCATCCCTTTACCGGCCAAGGTGCAAGCGGTCAGGGATTTCCCGCGCCCCCGCACGATCAAGGGGCTCCAGGAGTTCCTGGGCATGGTAATTTTTTACCACCGCTTCATGCCCCACGTTGCCCAGCTCCTCCGCCCCCTGCACGAGGCCCTCCGGGGCAAGCCGGGCAAAGGTGACATCGCCTGGTCGGAGCCGATGGCCACGACGTTTGCCGGCGCAAAGCTGGCCCTGGCCAATGCCACCATGCTGGTGCACCCGGCGCCCAATGCACCGATCGCCCTCACCACCGACGCGTCGGACTACGCGGTGGGCGCGGTGCACGAGCAGTGGGTGAGTGGTGCTTGGCAGCCGCTGGCATTTTTTAGCCGGCAGCTTTGCCCGCACGAACGCCGCTCTAGCACCTTCGACCGCGAGCTGCTCGGGCTCCACCTGGTGGTCCGACACTTTTGCCATCTGCTCAAGGGCCACCCGTTCACGGCTTTCGTCGACCACAAGCCCCTTGTGTTCGCGATGGCCAAGGTCGCTGAGCCATGGTCGGCACGGCAGCAGCGTCACCTCTCTGCCGTGTCCGAGTACATGACGGACATCCGTCACGTCGCGGTTAAAGACAACCCGGTGGTGGATTGCCTTTCCCGGTCCGTCGCGCACGCGGTCCACCTCGGGATCGACTATGCCCGGATGGCGGAGGACCAGACCGCCGACCCCGGCGTCCAGGCCTTGCGGACTGCCATCACGGGCCTCCGCGTCACCGAGGTGCCGTTCGACGTCGCGGGCACGGCCCTCCTGTGCGACGTCTCCCTCGGCCGGCCTCGCCCCATCGTGCCCGCTGGCTGGCAGCGCACGGTTTTTAACGCCATCCACGGCCTGTCCCACCCGGGCACGAAGGCCTCCCAGAAGCTCGTCGCGGCGATGTTCGTCTGTCATGGCCTCAGGAAAGACGTCCGCGACTGGGCCAGGACGTGCCTCGCGTGCCAGTGCGCAAAGGTCCACCGCCACACCCAGGCCCCGTTGGCCCCGTTTACGGTGCCCGAGCATCGGTTCGACCATGTCCATGTCGACTTCGTGGGACCTCTGCCCCCCTTGCGGGGTTGACCCA